>NC_133331.1:161584805-161759805 GCF_042186555.1 Aquarana catesbeiana | reverse complement strand
ATCATTGATTTTACACACAATGTTAAATTAACAAGGGACAACAATCTCATTGAGTTTGAAAAAAACACACCAAAAATACATTACTAATGTTAATAATGTTCAAGTGGTAAGTCTTGAAAATAAAAAAATCTACATAACCAAAAACGGTGCTTTGGGTTAACTTTATCTAAAAACTAAAAAATAATCACTAGAAAAAAAAATAGAATAATGGGTTCTTTGTGGTAACTTTACAAACCTAAAAAAAAAAAAAAAAAAAAAAAAGGAAAAAGTATTATTAGTATGGAAACATTGTTTTTAAAAAGCATACTATATCATTCATGAGATCAAAGAGAAAAAGAATCCAGAAATCAGTTTGGGAGAACTCTGATTATGAACAGCAAAACACCTTCGTTCTTTAGAGCATTCGTAAAGAAGAAATAAAATGCGCTGCATTCAACGATCACAGATTTGCAGCGTGATGAATGTGCTACCTACAATACGAACACTAGTTTTACTAGACCGAGTGCTTCCGTTAGTTTTTGCTTATGAGCATGCGTCGTTTTTTGTCCGTCGGACTAGCATACAGACGAGCGACTTCGGGGTCCGTCGTAGTTACGACGTAAAGATTTGAAGCATGTTTCAAATCTAAAGTCCGTCGGATTTGAGGCTAAAAAAGTACGTTGAAAGTCCGGAGAAGCCCACACACGATCGGATTACCAGCCAGCTTTAGTCCGTCAGCGTCCGTTGGACTTTTGTAGACGAAAAGTCCGACCGTGTGTACGCGGCATAATGGTTTAATATATAAAATTTAAAATTTGTGGACAACAGAAATTACTTTCAATAACTGTATTTTAATGCTCTAAATAATAAAAATGGTAATTTAATCCAAGAAAATTTTTTTTCTTTTTTTAACTAAGATATATAGGTGAAAAAAATAATACTTTTCAATATTTTTTTTCTTCAAAGACTCATTTACATTGTTAACCAATAAATTATTGTCATATATATATATATATAATAAAAATTCAGTTTAATTAAAAACTTGACAAATAAAATAAATAATATTATAAAAAAACACATAAATTAAGATTTATTTTTTTTATTCAAGCACTTGTCAAATAACATTGCACAGATGAATAATAAAAAATAATAATTTTGGTTATTTTTACAATTGAATTGAAGAAGTTTTTTTAATCTAAAATTCTAATGCCATGTCTCCAGCATCATAATCATTTGAATATTTAAATCCACGTATTCACCATCTGGGTCTGGAAAAGCTGTTCTAACTGCATGAACTGCACATGAAGGTATGGGCCTTCGATTCCCTTTGCATTCCCTTTGCCCAGATAGCCATGTATCCATGCTGTAAAAGACTTGTATGCGGTTTTACATACGTTTCTGTAAAATATAATATAAGTTTTGTGCAACATTAATTATAAAAGAAATTAAAATATTTGTGTATTTTTGGTTGTTCATTAATTTAAAAAACCAAAAATTACTTAAAGTGTATTTTTCAATTACCAAAAAAATTAAAAAGTCAGCAGCTACAAATACTGCAGCTGCTAACTTTTAATAATCTGACACTTACCTGTCCCAGGGTCCAGCAATGTGGAGGGATCGAAGCCTGGCTCTTCACCGGCTCTCCGATCGGTGGCACCGGCATATTACTTACTTACTTTGGGCGCTGGGCTGTTGCTTCACAGACGGGAACCCACTGCACATGCGTGAACCGCACCGCGCACCATGACTGGAAGGGAGATCATCTGGGACCTGTCACATGTCAAAGATGATTGACTACAGGGAGGGGAGAGAGGTGATATCCCTTCCTGCGCCGAGGGAATGTGACGTCAGGAGCCCAGGCACTGAAGGAGTCAGACTACGAAAGACCCCATAACAAAAGGCATTTAAATGGTCTACAAATGTTTATTTATTAATTTTTTTTAAGGACATAAATTTATTTTTTTGGGGTGGGGAGGGCGCGGGTAGTGGAAGTCTACTTTAAAAAAATAATCTTAAAGTTCCTAAATCTTAAGCAATATGTATGTATATAACAATAATCGATGAAAATTTAAATAAAATACTATACCTATTATCATCTGCATTTGGTGCATGTGAAGTTCCTTGGTGTATAATAGTCAAGATAATTGTAGTATTGAGTCTGTCAACAACCATATTTTTAAAAATGTTTGAATCCGTTATACACATGAACCTTCATCAATATTTTCCGTAACATTGGATATTTCATGGCAGCAAATTGACTCTCTGGCCGTAGGCATTGCAAGACAATTTCCACATTCACACCAATCATTTTTTCCTATTCCTGTTTGCAGTCTGCACACTTCGGCTGTTTCTGAGTTTGAACGCAATGAAACTTGAGATGGTGGATTGAATGGAAAACTTGGGTCCTCTTCAACTGTCGGATACTTGGACCACATTTTAGCTAAAAGATTTTTTCTCTACATAAAGTGTAAAAACATTGTTAATAACTTAGTAGTCAAATGTAGAAGTTTATAGTCAATCTTGTTTTTGATTAAAATTGACCCTTTCCTCTGCAGATCTTATGCTTGTTGCCCGATTCTCTTCCATTGTCCCCATACTTTCTTGAGATTCTTCTGTTGTCTTCAATATCAATAAAAATATTTAAAACAAATGTTTGGAGTAGATTATTTTTACTTGGTTGTTTATTGTCAAATAATTTAAAAATGAATGCATTTATTTTAATTTTCAGGTTTTTTTTTTAAATAAAAAAATATTAGTTAATAATAAATAAAATGATTATTATTTATATATCTATAAAGTATAATAATTTATAAAGATTTGCAATTGAAAAATTGTTATTTAATTTAGTAAATTGTACAATGCAGTATTTCTATTTTTTAAGCAATGACATTATTTTTTTAAAAATGTTTTAATATTAAAAATATAAAATAAACATGTATCTAACATATAGATAGATAGATAGATAGATAGATAGATAGATAGATAGATAGATAGATAGATAGATAGATAGATAGATAGATAGATAGATAGATAGATGTATATATATCTATATATATCTATATATATCTATATAGATATATAGATATAGATATAGATATAGATATAGATATAGATATATCTCTATCTATCTATCTATCTATCTATCTATCTATCTATCTATCTATCTATCTATCTATCTATCTATCTATCTATCTATCTATCTATAGTAAGAGAGAAAGATAGATATCAATATATACATATATAGAGATCTCTCTATATTTATAGATATATATCTATATATAGAGATCTATCTATCTAGATAGATAGATAGATAGATAGATAGATAGATAGATAGATAGATAGATAGATAGATAGATAGATAGATAGATAGATCTATATATATAGATATATATATAGAGAGAGATATATAGATATCTGTGTATAAAGTTTTTTTTTCTCTAGTGCTTTTCCAATTACATGTAACTTATCACTCAGCCTGCTCCAGGAGGTATGGCCACTTACTTCGGTATTACCTCGTTTGTGGAGAAAGCTGTGACTCGCTGTGCCTTGTTTCCATAGTAAACGGAAACGAAGAAGAGGCTTGGCTATTTTGTTACTGCGCATGCGCGGGATTAACAGGACAATTAGGTACTGTGGGCGGAAGCTTTTATCACAGCAGACGCGGAAGACCCACAGTACAGATGGCGCCGGCGAAGACAGAAAATAAACGGAGAAAGAAGAACATTTTTATACAGTAAGAAAAACGTTTTCGAAACCCACAGAGTGAGCAATCGTTTATCATTTATGATGTCTTTTGGAATATTGGTAAATTTTAAGTATTTTTGGAGGGTTTACTACCGCTTTAACCACCTCAATACAGTGCACTTACACCCTTTGAATGACAATTACTCAGTCGTGCAACACTGTACCCATATGAAATTTGCGTCCTTTTTTTCACACAAATAGAGCTTTCTTTTGGTGGTATTTAATCACTAGTGGGTTTTTTATTTTTTGTGCTATAAATAAAAAAGACCGTAAATTTTGTGAAAAAATGCCTTTTTCTTTGTTTCTGTCATAAAATTTTGCAAATTAGTAATTTTTCTTCATAAATTTTGGCCAAAATTTATACTGCTACATATCTTTGGTAAAAATAACCCAAATTAGTGTAAATTATTTGATCTTTGTGAAAGTTATAGAGTCTACAAACTATGGTGCCAATCACTGAAAATTGATCACATCTGATCACACAGATGTACTGATGGTCTATCTCATTTCTTGGTACACTAACAAGTCAGAAAAGTACAAATACCCCCTAAATGACCCCTTTTTAGAACGTAGACATTCCAAGGTATTAAGTAAGTAGCATGGTGAATTTTTTTAAGTTGTAATTTTTTCCCACAATTCTTTGCAAAATGAAGATTTTTTTTTTTTTTTTTTTTTTTTACAAAATTGTCATATTAACAGGTTATTTCTCTCTCAGAGCATATGCATACAACAAATTACACCCCAAAATACATTCTGCTACTCTTCCTGAGTATGGCAATACCACATGTGTGAGACTTTTACTCAGCCTGGCCACATACAAAGGCCGAACATTGAAGTAGCATCTTCATGCGTTCTACGAGCCTAAATGACACATCTCATTTCTCAACCACCATTTACACTTTTGAAGGCCCTGGAGCACCAGGACAATAGAATTTCCCCCAAACTGACCCCATTTTGGAAAGCAAACACCCCAACGTATAATCTACGAGGCATAATGAATCTTTTGAACGGTTCATTTTTTTCCAGAAGTTTTTGGAAAATGTGGAAAAAAATGAAAACGCATTTTTTTTTACACAAAGTTGTCCATTTATCAGATATTTCCAACACATAGCATGTACGTAGCAAAGATGACACCCCAAAATACATTCTACTACTCCTCCTGAGTATGGTGATACCACATGTGTGAGACTCTTACACAGCCTGGCCACATACAAAGGCCCAACATTGAAGTAGCATCTCCATGCGTTCTACGAGCATAAATGACACATCTCAGTTTTCAACCACCTATTACACTTTTGAAGGCCCTGGAGCACCAGGACAATGGAATTGCCCCCAAAATGACCCCATTTTGGAAAGCAAACACCCCAACGTATAATCTATGAGGCATAATGAGTCTTTTGAACGGTTCATTTTTTTCCAGAAGTTTTTGGAAAATGTGGAAAAAAATGAAAACGCATTTTTTTTTACACAAAGTTGTCCATTTATCAGATATTTCCAACACATAGCATGTACGTAGCAAAGATGACACCCCAAAATACATTCTGCTACTCCTCCTGAGTATAGCGATACCACATGTGTGAGACTTTTACACAGCGTGGCCACATACAAAGGCCCAACATTGAAGTAGCACCATCAGGCGATCTACGAGCATAAATGACACATCTCATTTCTCAACCACCTATTGCATTTTTGAAGGCCCTGGAGCACCAGGACAATGGAATTGCCCCCAAAATGACCCCATTTTGGAAAGCAAACACCCCAACGTATAATCTATGAGGCATAATGAGTCTTTTGAACGGTTCTTTTTTTTCCAGAAGTTTTTGGAAAATGTGGAAAAAAATGAAAACACATTTTTTTTTACACAAAGTTGTCTATTTATCAGATATTTCCAAAACATAGCATGTACGTAGCAAAGATGACACCCCAAAATACATTCTGCTACTCCTCCTGAGTATAGCGATACCACATGTGTGAGACTTTTACACAGCGTGGCCACATACAAAGGCCCAACATTGAAGTAGCACCATCAGGCGATCTACGAGCATAAATGACACATCTCATTTCTCAACCACCTATAGCATTTTTGAAGGCCCTGGAGCACCAGGACAATGGAATTGCCCCCAAAATAACCCCATTTTGGAAAGCAAACACCCCAACTTATAATCTATGAGGCATAATGAGTCTTTTGAATGGTTCTTTTTTTCCAGAAGTTTTTGGAAAATGTGGAAAAAAATGAAAACACATTTTTTTTACACAAAGTTGTCTATTTATCAGATATTTCCAACACATAGCATGTACGTAGCAAAGATGACACCCCAAAATACATTCTGCTACTCCTCCTGAGTATAGCGATACCACATGTGTGAGACTTTTACACAGCGTGGCCACATACAAAGGCCCAACAGTGAAGTAGCACCATCAGGCGATCTACGAGCATAAATGACACATCTCATTTCTCAACCACCTATTGCATTTTTGAAGGCCCTGGAGCACCAGGACAATGGAATTGCCCCCAAAATGATCCCATTTTGGAAAGCAAACACCCCAACGTATAATCTATGAGGCATAATGAGTCTTTTGAACGGTTCATTTTTTTCCAAAAGTTTTTGGAAAATGTGGAAAAAAATGAAAACGCATTTTTTTTTACACAAAGTTGTCTATTTATCAGATATTTCCAACACATAGCATGTACGTAGCAAAGATGACACCCCAAAATACATTTTGCTACTCCTCCTGAGTATGGCGATACCACATGTGTGAGACTTTTACACAGCCTGGCCACATACAGAGGCCCAACATCAAAGTAGCACCATCAGGCGTTCTAGGAGCATAAATGACATATATAATTTCCTGGCAACCTATCATTTTTGAAAACCCTTCATATTTCTAACACATAGCATGCACATACCAAGAATTACAATCCAAAATAAATTCTATTGCAGAAAGGGTAAAAAAAAAGCATTACCTGTGCTTTTAGTAGTATCCACAGAGGAGAGCACTGGTCCAGGCAGCAGGCAGGGAGGTGCTTAGCGACAGCAATATTAACTATCCAGGCAGCAGGCAGGAATATTGTCTATAGTCGGCACAGCACAGTCCATAGAAATTGTCCAGGCAGAGACAGCCAGCACAGCCATAATATTGGTCCTGGTACACTGTTAACTGCAGACACTCATTATTGTACCGCGACAGGCATGGGCATGGTGGCAGTAAGTCAGCAGCAGGCTGAGGGCCACAATCAGGTAAGACCTGTGCACAGGGGCACAGGGGTAGAGGCTTCGACCCACCCAAATCTCTCTGAAGCCTTTGGACTCCAGACCTTAATTCCGAAACCCGGAGAAAACAAAAATAATTGTTTTCTCCAACCGGAAAAACAATTCTGGAGCCCCTCACATATGTGAGACCCCTGTGTACTACAGTAGCAGGGCAACAGATCAGTCCAAGTGGTAGGCAAAAGCATAGTCCATAAAACAGGCCAGGGTCGGTTCACATGTAAGCAGTCCAAGCGGTAGGCAGTAGAGTAGTTGATAAAACAGGCCAGGGTCAGTTCACGTGGAGGCAGTCCAAACGGTAGGCAGAGGCATAGTCACAAAACAGGCCAGGGTCAGTTCACATGAAAGCAGTCCAAACGGTAGGCAGAGGCATAGTCAAAAAACAGGCCAGGGTCAGTTCACATGGAAGGCAGTGGCATGGTTATTTGTGAAAGAATGGAAAATGGTCAGCACAGATGATGAAAATGGGGAAATGGTTAAAAATATGGGCTAATATTTTATGGATGTGTGATAATCTTGGTAGCATTCACCAATGCAAAGGCCAGGTTGGGAGGGACACTGGGGACAATGGTAGCTGGTATCTCTTCTAAATCCTCTTTTGGTGCACACGCAACATTTTTTTTGCCGTCTTCGGCCTGCTTCAGATGGTGGAATGCTGAAGAGGAAGTGGCGCTCATGGAGTCGGCAAACAGCCTCAGAGCGAAGGTCTTCTTGGGGGGGTCTTTGGTGATAGATGAGGGACGTGACAACTTCTTCTATGAATTTTAGGAAGGGGGCGGGGCTTTCAATGGATTTGGTGTAGACTACGTAGGAATTGTAAATGGCCAAATGGATGAGATAAATTGCTAACTTCTTATACCAGAATCGGGACCTCCTTATTGACAAATAGGGCTGAATCATTTGATCGTTAAAATCTACCCCCCCATGTAGAGATTATAATCTTGGACACATGTTGGCTTTTCAATGGGACCTTGTCTTCTTTGTACCACAATTGCAGTGTCTTCATGGATGGTGGACATCATGTGCACGTCCCTCTTATCCTTCCACCTCAAAGCCAGCACTTCGTTGCATCTCAATGATGCTCTTTCCCCCCTTCGCAGCTTTTTGTTCACTAAAGATTGTGGGAAGCCCTTTCTATTTTTTCTGGAGGTTCCACAGGCCAGGGTTTTTGCGATGTATAAGTGTTTGAAAAGGGGCAGGCTGGTGTAAAAGTTGTCAACGTAAATGTGATATCCTTTGTTTAGAAGTGGGTATGCCAGGTCCCATACAATCTTTCCAGTTGTGCCCATGTAGGCCGGACACTCAGGGGGCTGGAGCTGGGAATCTTTTCCTTCATATATGCGGAATGCATACAAATATCCCGTGGCTCTCTCACATAGCTTGTATAACTTTACTCCGTATCTGGCCCTTTTGCTAGGAATATACTGCTTTATTCCTAGCCAGCCTGAAAAGGGTACCAGGGACTCATCGACGCAAATTTTCTGATCGGGGACATAGAGTTCTGCAAATTGTTGAGAAAAGAAATTTATCAGTGGGCGAATCTTGTATAACTTGTCGTAATTTGGATGATTGTGGGGAGGGCACTGGGTGTTGTCGCTGAAGTGAAGAAAGCGCATTATCATCTTGTATCGGGACCTGGACATTAGGGCAGAATAAATGGGCATATTGTGGATGGGGTGGGTGGACCAATAGGCATGTCCTTCATTTTTTTTTGTAATCCCCATGTTTAGGGTGAGGCCCATAAACATTTTGAACTCCTCCAAATTCAGATCTCTCCACTCAAAAGGACGGGCATAGGATGATTGGGGGTTGTTGGCAATATATTGCTGGGCATACAAATTTGTCTGGTCCACAATAAATTGCAGCATAGTGTCGGGCAAAAACATATGAAAGAAATCAATCTCTGAGAAATTTTGGGTGTTGGTCTGCACACCTGGCAGTGCTGTGAATGGGGGAATAATTGGTGATGCCGAGTTGGAAGGCAGCCATATTGGGTTGGCAAGACCATCTGGCAAGAGGCCCTGGCTCTTGGGGGGTGTGACACTCCAGTAGTTGGATTGGAATTTCCTGTGCTGGTACTCAGGCGTGATGTGGCAGGACTGGTACTGGGTCTGGGCAATTGTTCCCGGGGCCTAACGCTGGCGGCAGCGCTGGTACTGGGCCTGGGAATTTGTTCCTGGGGCCTATTGGTGGTGGCAGCGCTGGTACTGGGCATTTGTTCCCGGGGCCTAACGCTGGCGGCAGCGCTGGTACTGGGCCTGGGAATTTGTTCCTGGGGCCTATTGGTGGTGGCAGCGCTGGTACTGGGCCTGGGAATATAATCCTGGTTTCCAGAGTGCCGTGCCCTTTTGGGAGGGACCCATTCTTCCTCCGAATCATTTGTCGATTCACTATTTGGTTCAAATGCCGAACTTGAATCAGAATCCAAATTGGAATCTGATGAGAACTTCCCGTTGCTCTCATCGGTCATGGAGAGGATCTGGAACACCTCCTCACTGCTGAATACTCTTTTGGACATGACGCGGTGTGACAGGTGGCAGGTGACGGTCACTGATGGGCTGTGCGATAGGTGGCAGCTGACGTTCACTGATCGGTGATGACGGTGTGACAGGCGATGGTCACTGATGGGTGACAGGCCACGGTCAGTTACTGGTGATGGGTGACGGTCACTAAAAGGTGACAGGTGATCGGTGATGGCTGACGGTCACTGATGGGTGACAGGTGATGGGTAACGGGTGATGGCTGGCGGTCACTGATGGGTGACGGGTGATGGCTGGCGGTCACTGATGGGTGACGGGTGGTGGTCACTGATGGGTGACGGGTGATGGCTGGCGGTCACTGATGGGTGACGGGTGATGGCTGACGGGTGACAGGTGCACCGCTGATGGTCACTGATTTGTGACGGGTGACAGGTGCACCGCTGATGGTCACTGATTTGTGACGGGTGACAGGAGCAACGCTGGCGGTCACTGACGGGTGACGGGTGATGGCTGGCGGTCACTGATGGGTGACGGCTGGCAGTCACTGATGGGTGACGGGTGACGGCTGGCGGTCACTGATGGGTGACGGCTGGCGGTCACTGATGGGTGACGGCTGGCGGTCACTGATGGGTGACGGGTGATGTGTGGCGGTCACTGATGGGTGATGGGTGATGGCTGACGGGTGACAGGTGCACCGCTGATGGTCACTGATTTGTGACGGGTGACAGGTGCACCGCTGACGGTCACTGATGGCAGTCCCTTATGTGACAGGTGCACTTTATTGGGTGACACTGGTGACTGTTGGGTGACAGATGACAATTGGGGGGGGCGATGGGACAGGTGTGGTGTTGGTGCAGACACTACAGAACACAGATCGGTAACTCACTACTTCTGGCTCTTCTCTCCTCACACTGGAAATGGTGTGTGAGGAGAGAAGAGCTGGTAACAGCTAGTTACCGCTCTGTGTTTACATTTATGATCGGCTGTGAATGGATCACAGCCGATCACGTGGGTAAACAGCCAGCCAATGGCTGTTTACCGGCGTCGGTGACGAGTAGTGTTCCCGGGAACACTCCGTCACCGACGTGCACGCGCAGCGCGCTCGCTCGCATGCGCCATGCACAATGGGGTGGACCTATCTGTGATCGTCCGTGACTTCATCACGGCCGATCACGTGGTAAACAGCCATGTCCAATGGCTGTTCACCCCCCTCGGTGGCGAGCGGTGTCTCCGTGACACGCCGCCACCGAAGGAACAGGGATGCGCGCGCACGATCGCGTGCATTCCCTGTTTAAATGGGAGGACATCATATGACGCCCTCCCGCAACGAGAGCCGCACCGCCTGGCCGTCAATTGACGGCCGGCAGTCGGCAAGCGGTTAAGGACCAGCCTCATTTTGGATTTTAGGTGTTTACATGTTTAAAACAGGTTTTTTTGCTAGAAAATTACTTAGAACCCCCAAACATTATATATTGTTTTTTTCAAACACCCTAGAGAATAAAATGGCAGTCAATACTTTTTTTTGCACCCTATTCTTCGCAGCGGTCTTATAAGCGCACTTTTTTGGGAAAAAATTCACTTTTTTGATAAAAAAAATAAGACAACAGTAAAGTTAGCCCAATTTTTTTTATATTGTGAAATATAATGTTACGCCAAGTAAATTGATACCCAAAATGTCACGCTTCAAAATTGCGCCCGCTCATGCAATGGCGTCAAACTTTTACCCTCAAAAATCTCCATAGACGACATTTAAAAAATTCTACAGGTTGCATGTTTTGCGTTATAGAGGAGGTCTAGGGCTAGAATTATTGCTCTTGCTATACCGGTCGCGGCGATACCTCACATGTGTGGTTTGACCACTGTTTTTCATATGCGGGCGCTACTCACGTATGCGTTCGCTTCTGCGCACGAGCTCTTTGGGAATTTTTATTATTTATTTTACATGATTTTATTTATTTTTACACTGTTTTAAAAAAAATTGTGTCACTTTTATTCCTATTACAAGGAATGTAAACATCCCTTGTAATAGAAAAAAGCATTACAGGACCTCTTAAATATGAGATCTGGGGTCAAAAAAGACCTCAGATCTCATATTTACACTAAAATTAAAAAAAAAAAAAAAAAAAAAGTAATTTAAAAAAATGACATTGAAAAAAATGTGCCTTTAAGAGGCGTGGGCGGACGTGAAGTTTTGACGTCGCTTCCGCTCAGCAGTGTCATGGAGATGAGTGGGCGCCATCTTAGCCTCACTCATCTCCAGGCACAGAAGGGAGACGTACGCGATCGCCTCCACCGCTACCAACGGCTCCGGTACGCGGTGGAGGGCACTGGATCGCGCCGGGAGGGGGGCCCCTCTCCCGCCACCGATAAAAGTGATCTCACGGCAAATCCGCCGCAGGGACCACTTTTATCTGAAAGCCAACCGCCACACAAAAACGGGGATACTGGGGTTATGGCAGCTAGCTGCTGCCATAACAACGATATCCACCGCCAAAGTTTGGACATATATAGGTATGCGGCGGTCGGCAAGTGGTTAGAGAGCGTCATTGATCACCTATTGTTATTAACACAATGTCCACTAGATGGCTCTGTCCATTACTTTATTATTGTATGTTCACCTTTGGCCACTAGATGGCACTTCTTATTGAGAGCCATCTTTGTATCAATTCTATACATGCCCACCAGATGGCCCCTCTTCACACATTCACTCATTCATTGATGGTTCATTCTTTCACCACTAGATGGCCTTTCCTAACAGTAATGAAGGCATCTTTATTAAATTTGTTTTATTTTCATATCTGCTATTCTTCTATTAGCCTTATTGATGTTTCCCATATCTAAACTGTCTACTGTTTAGAGAGTAGATTGTAAGCACCCTTGAGCTATTAGCAGGTGGTCAACTCATTTAGAAATCAGGAGATCTGAAGTAAGGGTATAAATGTCCTCATCCAATATGGTGGATTTAGAGATTTCTGATTATGGCCCATTGATTGGCTGAAACGCGCCGAGCCATTATCGTGTCACCACGGCACACTTCTGCACACACTTCTCCCTGGGATTCGAGCCGGAGCGTGGCTAGTGGCACAATTTGTGGTCTGATTTCCCAAACAATCACCTGCTATAATATAAAGGTAAGTTACTACTGTGCTGTCAAGATGAAGGTGAAGAAAGGGGGCTAAATACACTGCAGCAAGCACCTGATTAACTGACCCTAAACAGAAAAAATATATAAATGTATACGTCATGACGTTGCGCTGTGTGTGGTATACAAATATGTATCAACTCAATATACAATATATAAAATACCATGTGATGAAAAAAAAAAGTCTAGAACCAAATATATCAAATCTATATAACAAAATGTGACATTAAGAAATAAGTGAACAAATGAATAAACAGTGTAATAAAGTCCAACATGCACCACTGAGTGTGCAATAAAGCTGGATAAAACCAATATAGTCTGGTAGTGAGAGTGATAAAACAAGAAACAATCTTCTAATGGTGGCACCTCAGCTAATCTTTTAATGGTGGCACAAGCCTCTCACCTTACTGCCGTAAGGTATACGGCATTGAAGGAGTTATAGGTGATGTTCAAGCGTCCTTTTGCCCAGCTCCAGTGAACTTAAACGATCGTGGTCTCAGTATGTGGGGTTTAGATAAAAAAGAAAAAAAGACAGCCCATAGCGTAATCCCATATGACGTAGTTTGTGGTGACACGCATAATAAATGAACTCACTTATTATACAATAATAGCTGGCATCAATCCACGAGCGCCGAACTGGTATCCTTATGCCCAGATTTTGTAGTTAGATGTTCAAGTCCCTCTGTTAAAATCCTCAGTATGCAGGGGGAGTTTTAGGCACAAAAAAAGGAAATGCCCATAGTGTAAGCCCGTATAACAAGGTTTATTAAACACTAGCAGAGTAAAAGCAAACACTCACGTTTAAAAGCAGCAAAATAGCAGCAAACCAAGAGCACCAAGCTCGTATGTACAGCCAGTTCCTGGTAAACCTATTGCTCAAATCCTGACACGTATCATCACATCACGTGACTTCATCAGAGGATCACCTGCTATACACGCTGGGTGCCAGGATTTAGGCACCATTTCACATGAGTGTAACTTTTAACTGGTTTTACCAATAAACTTTTCTACGGTATTGCACAATGAGGCTTTTTTATTATTCCATTCATATATATGAGGCAACTTACTGCAAGAGGCACCAACACGGATCTTTCCAGGGCTCTCCCTACATTCCTGAACGATCATACTAGAGATAGTTGGTCAACTCCTAGGGGTGAGTGTACATCTATGTGGGGCACCCAGTCTGAGCACCTTGGAACACGAATTTACTAATGAGCACGAGCACTTTATACATCACCATATTAGGACTGTTAAGATTTCATATATTGTTTACACCTAGCACGGTGGATTGTTCCCTTTTTCATAAAAATAAACAGCCACAAGGGCCTCATTGTTCCAAGCAACCTCTGCTGGCAGAGTACAGGATTCAATGGCGGACATGAGGCTCTTGGCAGCAGAAGTGGAGCAAGCAGGAATGTCAAATACCCTTTTAAAGGACACCACAAACTCAGGGGAACTCAGCACAAAGCTCTATCAGAAAGCAAAAAAATAATGAACTTTGCTTCTGTCCGTGGGGAATGCCTGGGGCAGCATCACAAAGTATATACCAACCTGGTCGAGAAACCCTCTGCATTAAACTGGATCTCCCCCAAATCGCTGGGGGAAGCAGAGGGGAACCAGACATATCTCTTATAGAGGTAATATTCAAGGTGGGTGCGTGCACAGAGCCTGGAGCAGCAGCAGGGACAACCTGCAACACTGGTTGTACCGGAACAGCCACAGTAGGAGGATCCAGGTGAGCAGTGCGAATCAGTAGCATCTGTAACGCTATGGCAAACTGATCCATGCGGTTGTCCTGCTCATCCAATCTGGAAAAAATATTACCACTAGGTGAATTACCTGCATCTTCTGAATTCACGACCTTTGCCTACTGTTAGGAACCATGAATCAGACTGAAAAAGAAATACAGTAAATATCGCACCTTTTAATATAATGGTAAAAATGATACAGATCAGTAAACGTTGTCTAAACATAAGCCAGGGATCAGTACCAAAGCGGGAAGTCAGTAACATGGAAACCAGAGATCAGCCTAGTCGGAGGCAGTAGAACAGGATCAGGAACCAGAAGGGACGTCAGCCAGGCAAAGTCTTTCACAGGAACACAGCAAAGATTCTCCAGTTATGTTGACCAAGGTAAAGGCAGGAAAGTAATGAACAAGGCAGTTTAAATAGCCAGAAGGGGCTGGCTGTAGGTGGGACTGACAAGCAGATGATGATAACCAGGTGAGCCACTGAGGGATCAATGATTGCTGATGATTATCCGGCAGCTGAGCAGCCTGAGCACAGAGAAGGAAGCTGCTAAGAGCCCAGCCCTGACATATGAATCTATAAGGTAATAAGGTAAGTGTCTGGGCCTTCTTCACACTGACATACTAAGGTGAGCCCATTATTGTGTTCAAGGTTTCCTATAAGAATGATTTAAAGCTCACCGCAGGTGAGGTGAAGCCTGGTGCTTGTGTCACCCTCAATTGGTAAATCCATCTCACTCCCTCTGCAAGATGAGGCGATCCCAGTCGCCTCCTCATGCATCTTTGTGTATCCATTCTAAGGCAAAGAACCTGATACAGTTTGGATTTTTGTTGTGTGTCCATGTTCCATGCCTCCCAATAGGTGACATAATGTCAATGCCCTTGATGGCAGATACATGGTCGTATATTTGTTGGCAAAAATGGCACTTGGTCTTACCCATATATTATCTGCCACATAGGCATGTCTTTAGAAAAATGCTTTGCTTGATGAGTTTCCCCATTTGGTAGTGTGTGTGTGTCTTTCCAGGCCAGATGTATTGGTAGTATGAACATCCGCTACATCTGTGAGTGCCTGGATATTTGTAATTTCTGCCATTTTTGTTGTAATGTCTTTGTACTAACTGATCTCGTATTGAGTTGTTTTTGCAGAATACAATTTCCGCTCTGTCCTTAATGCAGTCCGCTATTTGTGGGTTGGCCTTCAATGGATACCAATATTTCTCTATAATGTGTCTAATTTGGTATTGTTGTCTAGAGTATCTCAATATTAATTTAGTCGTTTGTTCTGTGTCTTTATTGTGAATAGTTTGTTGAAAAATGAAGTCATCCCTTTTCTTACTCTTAGCTCTTTGATATGCTTTTTTGAGGATTTTTTTGGGAATATCCTCGGCCAGAAGTCTATCTCTTAGATCAGGGATAGGCAATTAGCGGACCTCCAGCTGTTGCAGAACTACAAGTCCCATGAGGCATAGCAAGACTCTGATAGCCACAAGCATGACACCCAGAGGCAGAGGAATGATGAGACTTGTAGTTTTGCAACAGCTGGAGGTCCGCTAATTGCATATCCCTGTCTTAGATCATTGGCTTGTTTATGAAAGTCCTCTTCTGATGAGCAATTGCATTTGATACGCAAGTATTGCCCATAGGGGATGGACTTAACCAAACTATTCAAATGCCCACTGTTTGCTCTTAGAATTGTGTTTCCTGCAGTGGGTTTCTAAAAGAGATTTATACCCAGGGTCATATCTGTCTTGACATACAGTATCTCACAAAAGTGAGTACACCCCTCACATTTTTGTAAATATTTTATTATATCTTTTCATGTGACAATACTGAAGAAATTACACTTTGCTACAATGTAAGGTATTGGGTGTACAGCTTGTATAACAGTGTAAATTTGCTGCCCCCTCAAAATAACTCAACACACAGCCATTAATGTCTAAACCGCTGGCAACAAAAGTGAGTACACCCCTACATGAAAATGTCCAAATTGGGCCCCAAGTGTCAAAATTTTGTGTGGCCACCATTATTTTCCAGCACTGCCTTAACCCTCTTAAGCATGGAGTTCACCAGAGCTTCACAGGTTGCTACTGGAGCTACTGGAGTCCTCTTCCACTCCTCCATGACGACATCACTTCCATTTGAGGATGCCCCACAGATTTTTAAAAGGGTTTAGGTCTGGAGACATGCTTGGCTTGACAACATCATGGAGCTGGTGGATGTTAGAGACTTTGCGCACATTTCAGGATGCCCCACAGATGCTCAATAGGGTTTAGGTCTGGAGACATGCTTGGCCAGTCCATCACCTTTACCCTCAGCTTCTTTAGCAAGGCAGTGGTCGTCTTGGAGGTGTGTTTGGGATCTTTATCATGTTGGAATACTGCCCTGCGGCCCAGTCTCTGAAAGGAGGGATCATGCTTTGCTACAGTATGTCACATTACATGTTGGCATTCATGGTTCCCTCAATGAACTGTAGCTTCCCAGTGGTGGCAGTACTCATACCCCAGACAATGACACTCCTACCACCTAGCTTGACTGTAGGCAAGACACACTTGTCTTTTTACTCCTCACCTGGTTGCCGCCACGCACGCTTGACACCATCTGAACCAAATAAGTTTATCTTGGTCTCATCAGACCACAGGACATGGTTCTAGTAATCCATGTCCTTAGTCTGCTTATCTTCAGCAAACTGTTTGCAGGCTTTCTTGTGCATCATCTTTAGAAGAGGCTTCTTTCTGGGATGACAGCCATGCAGACCAATTTGATGCAGTGTGCAACGTACGGTCTGAGTTCTGACAGGCTGACCCCCCCATCCCTTCAACCTCTGCAGCAATGCTGGCAGCACTCATACGTCTATTTCCCAAAGACAACCTCTGGATATGATGCTGAGCATGTGCGCTCAACTTCTTTGGTCGACCATGGTGGGGCCTGTTCTGAGTGGAACCTGTCCTGTTAAGCTTCTGTATGGTCTTGGCCACCATACTGCAGCTCCGTTTCAGGTTCTTGGCAATCTTCTTATAGCCTAGGCCATCGTTATGTAGAGCAACGGTTCTTTTTTCAGATCCTCAGAGAGTTCTTTACCATGGGGTGCCATGTTGAATTTCCAGTGACCAGTATGAGAGAGTGAGAGCAATAACACCAAATTTAACACACCTGCTTCCCATTCACACCTGAGACTAAGACTAAAGAGTCACATGATACCGGGGAGGGAAAATGGCTAATTGGGCCTAATTAGCCATTGGGCCCAACCTTGTCATCAACCTTGTCCTCAAAGCCCACTGACAGGCCAGGTTTTATGTATTACCTTGGGGAGATGCAGACTAGAATACTGCAATCACTGAGCAGCAAATTATATCACCTGTGATGTATTTCAGTTATCTTGCAAACCTGGCCTGTTAGTGGTTCCTGAGGACAGGGTTGATGACCACTGCCTTGGACCATCCCAGAGGATAAGTATGTCATCGATGTACCTGTGCCATGACAGTATATGGCACAGGTACATCGAGAGGGACTCATCACTCATATGAGATGCTCCCACCCCCCCAGGTACAGGTTGGCATATGATGAGGCACAGGAAGTCCCCATCGCTACCCCCTGTATCTGAAGGTAGTGGAAGCCATCAAATAGAAATAGACTGGGATTGCCTCATCTTGAAGAGGGAGGAGAGATGGATTTACCAATTGGGGGCGACACAAGCACCAGGCCTCAATGATGTGGGGAGCTTGGTGAGGAACCCCTCAACACAATAATGAGCTCACCTTAGTATGTCAATGTAAAGAAGGTTCAGACACTTACCTTATAGATTCATATTGGGGATGTATATGTTTTGTATTATATGATGTTCATTAATGTAATTTCCGTGTTCTATTTTAGTTCTATGTTTGTATCAATGTTGCTGTATTTGTTGACAGGTATAATAAATTTTGTGATCCTAATCTGAAAATGACTAGCTGTTGCCTCCTTTTGGGATGGTGAGGTCCATAATCTCTTCATTTGTTTTTGTGGGTGTCCTCTTTTTCCTGGGATAGAATTATGGCCCTTGGGGTGAGTCTTTGGGTTTGGCTGTGGGGAGTCTATGCATTTACTGGCCTAATTCTCGAGACGCCGGAAGTGGGAGTGGCTTAGAGTATTGGACTTGACTGCCCTACTGTTGCACTGGAATGGCTGGGCGGTCTCCATGTGGATGTCGGCCTTTGCCAGTGTTCACAGGAGCGCATGCATGTATTCTGGCTGGCAGATGGTTGGCCGGGATGCGTGGAGTCCAGGACTGGCCTCGCATTGCCGGTGCACTGTAGTGTTACTGTGGCTGCGCATGCGTGAACATATGGACACATTGCTTGGCCACGCATCATGGACGTCCTTGGATGATGCGGTTGCCGCGCATGTGCGGCATTGATTGTGCCAAACGTTGAATCAATGGTATGACACACACGGGTGCGGCCCATCAAGCAGCACCTAATGCAGGTGCCCACCTCCTCCCTATTTATAAATCTAGGTGATCTGTAACAGCTAGGAACTGCATTATCATGCTGGCAAGGAAGGGGGATACTGAGTAGCTCACCCCTCCTCATATTACCAGCTGACAAATAACTCTAGGATCACACCAACTATCTTTTGATCTTTGATTTGACATATCAGGTAAAGGGGCACTGGATTGCTTTTCTCTCCTTGCACACATGTATAGAGATTCCCATGTATATTTTTTTGCATAGGAGGTGGTATAGGGATATATGGATAATTAGGCTTTTGGTGGATTACATATTGTGAGAGGGCCATGTACTAATCAGTAGGACAGAATTTTTATTTTAAAAGATTAGAGATGATAGACATCATAGTATCATAATAACCCTGGATAGCCCATATTGAACAGTTTTTCTCATGATGGGGAGTAGAGGTGTAGTTGGAAATATAAAAGGCTTTCTATCATGGAGGATTATTGGAAATGTCCTAACTAAATTTCTGAATCCCCTCTATTTTATACCTATATCTATTTATCCACTAGAAAACCTTGGTATTACTTCATAAAACTTGCTGTTGTAGATAATCACAGCTTCACGTGTGTTGGTGACTTAAGCTTTGATGACTTATGCATGAGGCCCTTTCTGGATCACTCCATCAACCAAGTGAGTTGGCAACAGCTGGTCATAGAAAATAATGTTTGACACTGTTTATGCTGATGTTTATATACACTGAGGTATGTGTAGTGCCTACATCTGAGGCTTCATACTCTAGTCTACAATGAAAATATTGAAATTGCTAACTGTATATGTTCTATTTTAGAGCTTGACTATAATCTCCTTGCCTGAAGAAGTGGGCAGCGACCCATGAAATGCAACTGTGTCGGAAGTCACAGCAAGCCATTCATCACCTGATTCCAATAGGGTTGAAGATTCAGTTTTATACTGTTTAGCACAAATACAATCTATATATGGAATTGTGTGTTATGTTATGTCTTGAATATATGTTTTAATGATTTAAAGTTTTGTACAATACATTTTTGACACTTTTTAATCAAGTGGTACCATTAAAGTCCTTAATACCAGTCTTTAGGTTTTTTTTGTGTAACTTCTTTGATAGGACATTGTACCAGACATTTTTGTCCAAACTTTAGAGGGGCCTCCTTGGTGGACTCTCCTCCCACTTTTTTTCCTGAGTAAAATAAGTATTTGATCCCTTACCAACCAACCGTAATTTTGGCTTCCACAGACTGGCTATGGAATGTGCTCATGTGGTACACAGATTAGTCCTGTCAACTTAAGAAGCTGCTCCTAATGAAAACTCATTATGTGTATAAAATACACCTGTCCACAGAATCTCTTTCTTCTATTCAACCCTCAACATCATGGGCAAGACCAAAGAGCTGTCAAAAGACGTCAGGGACAAGATTGTAGACCTATACAAGACTGGAATGGGCTACAAGACCATCAAGAAGAAGTTGGGTGAGAAGGAGACATCTGTTGAATTGATTATTCACAAATGGAAGAAATACAAAATAACCATCAATTGCCCCCGGTCTGGAGCTCCATGCAGGATTTCGCCTCATGGGGTACAGATGATCATGAGAAAAGTGAGGGATCAGCCCAGAACTACAGGGGAGAAGCTTTTGAATGATCTCAAGGCAGTTAGGACCACAGTCACCAAACAAACCATTGGTAACACAATACATCACCATGGATTGAAATCCTGCAGAGCCCATAAGTTCCCCCTCCTCAAGAAGGCACATGTACAAACCCATTTGAAGTCTGCCAATGAACATCTAAATGATTCAAAGAAGGATTGGGAAAAGGTTATGTGGTTAGATAGGACCAAAATTGAACTCTTTGGCATTAACTCGACTTGCTATGTTTAAAGAAAGAAAAATGCTGACTATGACCCTAAGAATGACATCCCTGTAGTGAAGCAAGGAGGTAGAAACATTATGCTCTGGGGCTGTTTCTCTGCTAAAGGTACAGGCCGACTTTGCCGCATTGAGTGGCCAATGGATGGGGTCATGTATTGTAAAATCTTGGATGAGAAAATATACATATATATACTCATATCAAAAGCAACACATTCCGCCCTTGATTTTTTTCTCAGACTAAACACAGACAATCTCTTCATTACTGGCAACTCATTCTACACATTAATTTTCCTTGAATGCAACCCCTCCCATATTTCTGTCACGGAGAAGGTGTTTCAGTCGTTGGATAAAAGTTCATTAGAAAGTCCATTCTAAAGTATTTTAGAAACAACAAGTCCAAGCTTGTAATACATCAAAGGCCTTGCTCTCCACAGCTCTTGTAGTCTTCCATTATTCTGTCCATCATGAAAACACTTTTCTCTGGTCTTCCTATGGATCAAATCGGAGACAGCCTGTGAAGTGGAAAACAAAGTGGATTATCTGTTCCTTCTAATAATACATAAACAGTAGATTCCAGTCCGTCAGCTACAATCTCTCCTCTAACTGGCTTCTTGCCTGGATATCTGACCAACACTTTGCCACCTGCCTGTATCCACTTCTCATCCTCCCAAAGAACATCAATAGGGAGGAGAGGAAATATACTGATAATTCCCAGAAGATCACTGCTGTTTATTTTGGAAGGCTTGATGTTATGTAGCCTCACTTTCCACTCTTGCTGAGAAGTATCCACTAACCAGTCAGAGTCCCAGCCACTGTCTTGAAGCTCATCTGCCAATGCAAATAGAACTTCAAACCTTCTTGCCAGATCCCATCTCATTCCTAGATAGGCTTCAGCTTCAGAAATGTCACTCTTGGTTTCTATGTCATGGGAAGCAGTAACATGGTATCTGTTAAGCCCTGTTCTTTCAGGAACCTTACATAAATACTGAACTCTGCACTCCAGCTGTGGAATCTGGGCCCCAGCCCCTACCATCCCCTTATATGGTGTGCTTTTGGCCATTGGCCTAGAATTTAACAACATGACTGCCTGTGTGAGGACCCGATCCCACACCCTTAGTGTATATGTGGGTGTAAGTTTGCATATCTGGTCCTTCAATAGCCCGTTGTATCTTTCAATCAAACCAGCTGCCTGTGGATGGTATGGAATATGGCACAACCAGTACACTCCTGAATCTTTGGCCCACTACTGTACCGTTGATCCAGTGAAGTGTGAGCCATTATAACTTTGGACTTGTTTGGGACAGCCATAAGCAACGACAAGTTTCTGGAGCAGTTGAAGCATGGCAGCTTGATCTGCACATTTTGCAAAGATGAACAAGCAAAAGTCCTGAATAAGTGTTCACTGCAGTACAACAATATCTCAGTCCATTCTTTCCCCTGGGCAGGTGACTGATGAAGTCAATCTGTCAGTTCTCTGCAGGCCTCTCACCCCTCTTAATCGACCCAGTGGAGTACTTTTGCAATGGCCATTGTTGCACTTTTCCACACACTGTGCAATTCCCTATTACAGTCTTTATCGTTTCCATGGATATAGGCGATCCTCTCTGCTGTGCCCATTCATATGTCGCTTTCTGCCCCAAATGTCCAGATTGCTTGTGGGCCCAGTTGGCAGGATCAATTGGCACAAATGCTTTCACTTTGGCAATTTCACCTGCCACACTGTTATAGTTCTCAAATTCTGGGACCAGGGGCACATGCGCGTCAACATGCCCCACTTTTATGGTGCGGGCGTAAGCTTCCTTCCAGATGTAGTCCGAGACTTTCTTGCCTCCCCACACCACCTTTCCATGAATTATCTATTCATTGGACTTCCACATGGGCATCCAAGTTGTCAGTCCTTTAAATACCGTCCAGAGGTCATTTACGCCCAGACGAGGCAACTATAGCTGAACCATCAGTGAACCACGCTGATTCCTTCATGTCTTCTGACAGAGACTCCAGAGACTCAAAGGATGGAGCCTCTTGAATGGGGGATGACTGCAGCACAGGAGTTTCTTCTTCTGGCTGGGTGCTGGTAAAAGTAACAAGCCCTGCCAACTGTTTTGAAATGTCTCTAACTTCCACAACTGTAATACCCCCTCTTTCTTGAAGGTACCACTTCCATTTCATCAGTGTCTGGTTCTGGGCTACAGCTGTCCTAGTGGTCAGTCCATTATCTCTCACCCATCCTGCTATTGGAAATGCAGTATATGTGGTAACTGTGTCCTTTCCTGTAATAGTCTCTACATGTTGAAGTGCTGTGTAGGCCCCAAACAGGTACTTCTCTAGGGGTGTATCTCTTCTGTGCCCCTGTCAGTTGTTTGGACCAAAATCCAATGGGTATTGCTCTCAGTTCTTTCTTTTCATTTGGCTGCCACAGACTCCAAGATATGGTACCATTCTGTTCCACTACATCTAGCTGAAACGGTACTCCTTGTCTCACGGGTCACAATCCCTGATGCTGCAAAATGGCTTCTTTAGCAGCAAGAAATGCGGTCCACTGCTCTGGACCCCATGAGAACTCAGTCTTTTTCATTGTAACATTGTATATAAGCCTTAGAATCAGTCCAAGATGTGGGATGGACGATCTCCAGAATCCCACAACTCAAATGAACTTCTGTGCCTCCTTTTTGGTAGTAGGGGGCGACAGCACCTGAATAGTTTGCACAACTGTCTCTGGAATTGTTCTCTTTGGCCCAGTCCATATCATTCCAAAGAATTTCAGCTCTGTGGCAGGTCCTTGGACTTTGTCTCTGTTGGTAGCCCACCCTTTGTTCTCCAAGTGCTGTATCAGCAGCTACAGTGCTTCAGTTATATATTCTTTTGTCCTAGAGATCATGATGTCATCAGTGTAGTGAAACACATTAACTTTTCAAATTCAGGGTACCTAATAGGGATGAGCTTCGTGTTCGAGTCAAACCCATGTTCGACTCGAACATCGTCTGTTCGATCGTTCGCCGAATTGCGAACGATATGGGCCATTCGCGCCAAATTCGTGTGGTGCGTCACGGCCCATAATTCACTGCGGCATCGCAGTGCATTGCTGGCTGATGATTGGCCAAGCATGCACTATGACCCGCATGCTTGGCCAATCACAGCGCCGTCTGAACAGAGAGCCGTAATTGGCCAAAGCCAAGGAGGCTTTGGCCAATTATGGCTCAGGGGATTTAGTACACGCCCCACACTATATAAGGCCGCCTGCACAGCGGCCCTGTGTAGTGTGTGTTCCGGCGTTGAAAGAGATAGACGGAGAGACAGTGTCATTTGATTTGAGTTAGATAGATTAGGCAGAACAGTCAGTCAGTTTAGCTGCACTTACAGTGTATTGTATATATATATGCATCCCAGGTGTTGCATATATATATATACACTGTATTCAGTTTAGCTAGATCCGTTCCTGTTATCTTCCTACTGACAGGCAGGCTTGTCTTGTTACACTATTTACAGCTACCTGAAGAAAATTGCTGGTGTTCTTTTGATCCTATTAGTACCACAGTCAGGCAGCCTGACTATTTACAGTTAGTGCAGTGCGTCCTGCTCACAGTGTTCAGCTAGATCCGTTCCTGTTATCTTCCTACTGACAGGCAGGCTTGTCTTGTTACAGTATATACAGCTACCTGAAGAAAATTACTGGTGTTCTTTTGATCCTATTAGTACCACAGTCAGGCAGCTAGACTATTTACAGTTAGTGCAGTGCGTCCTGCTCACAGTGTTCAGCTAGATCCGTTCCTGTTATCTTCTTACTGACAGGCAGGCCTGTCTTGTTACAGTATATACAGCTACCTGAAGAAAATTACTGGTGTTCTTTTGATCCTATTAGTACCACAGTCAGGCAGCTAGACTATTTACAGTTAGTGCAGTGCATCCTGCTGAGAGTGTTCAGCTAAACCTACAAGTTAGTGGGGTGCGTCCTGCTCACAGTGTTCAGCTAAACCTACAAGTTAGTGTGGTGCGTCCACCTCACAGTGTTCAGCTAAACCTACAAGTTAGTGTGGTGCGTCCTGCTCACAGTGTTCAGCTAAAACTACAAGTTAGTGGGGTGCGTCCTGCTCACAGTGTTCAGCTAAACCTACAAGTTAGTGGGGTGCGTCCTGCTCACAGGGTTCAGCTAAACCTACAGGTTAGTGGGGTGCGTCCTGCTCACAGTGTTCAGCTAAACCTACAAGTTGGTGTAGTGAGACCTCTGCACAGTGTTCATCTAAAGCTACAAGTTAGTGCAGTGCGTCCTGCTCACAGTGTTCAGCTAGATCCGTTCCTGTTATCTTCTTACTGACAGGCAGGCTTGTCTTGTTACAGTATTTACAGCTACCTGAATAAAATTGCTGGTGTTCTTTTGATCCTATTAGTACCACAGTCAGGCAGCTAGACTATTTACAGTTAGTGCAGTGCGTCCTGCTCACAGTGTTCAGCTAAACCTACAAGTTGGTGTAGTGAGACCTCTGCACAGTGTTCATCTAAAGCTACAAGTTAGTGCAGTGCGTCCTGCTCACAGTGTTCAGCTAAAACTACAAGTTAGTGCTGTGCGTCCTGCTCACAGTGTTCAGCTAAACCTATAAGTTGGTGTAGTGAGACCTCTGCACAGTGTTCATCTAAAGCTACAAGTTAGTGCAGTGCGTCCTGCTCACAGTGTTCAGCTAGATCCGTTCCTGTTATCTTCTTACTGACAGGCAGGCTTGTCTTGTTACAGTATTTACAGCTACCTGAATAAAATTGCTGGTGTTCTTCTGATCCTATTAGTACCACAGTCAGGCATTGAAAGAGATAGACAGAGAGACAGTGTCATTTGATTTGAGTTAGATAGATTAGGCAGAACAGTCAGTCAGTTTAGCTGCACTTACAGTGTATTGTATATATATATGCATCCCAGGTGTTGCATATATATATATACACTGTATTCAGTTTAGCTAGATCCGTTCCTGTTATCTTCCTACTGACAGGCAGGCTTGTCTTGTTACACTATTTACAGCTACCTGAAGAAAATTGCTGGTGTTCTTTTGATCCTATTAGTACCACAGTCAGGCAGCTAGACTATTTACAGTTAGTGCAGTGCGTCCTGCTCACAGTGTTCAGCTAGATCCGTTCCTGTTATCTTCCTACTGACAGGCAGGCTTGTCTTGTTACAGTATATACAGCTACCTGAAGAAAATTACTGGTGTTCTTTTGATCCTATTAGTACCACAGTCAGGCAGCTAGACTATTTACAGTTAGTGCAGTGCGTCCTGCTCACAGTGTTCAGCTAGATCCGTTCCTGTTATCTTCTTACTGACAGGCAGGCCTGTCTTGTTACAGTATATACAGCTACCTGAAGAAAATTACTGGTGTTCTTTTGATCCTATTAGTACCACAGTCAGGCAGCTAGACTATTTACAGTTAGTGCAGTGCATCCTGCTGACAGTGTTCAGCTAAACCTACAAGTTAGTGGGGTGCGTCCTGCTCACAGTGTTCAGCTAAACCTACAAGTTAGTGTGGTGCGTCCACCTCACAGTGTTCAGCTAAACCTACAAGTTAGTGCGGTGCGTCCTGCTCACAGTGTTCAGCTAAAACTACAAGTTAGTGGGGTGCGTCCTGCTCACAGTGTTCAGCTAAACCTACAAGTTAGTGGGGTGCGTCCTGCTCACAGTGTTCAGCTAAACCTACAGGTTAGTGGGGTGCGTCCTGCTCACAGTGTTCAGCTAAACCTACAAGTTGGTGTAGTGAGACCTCTGCACAGTGTTCATCTAAAGCTACAAGTTAGTGCAGTGCATCCTGCTCACAGTGTTCAGCTAGATCCGTTCCTGTTATCTTCTTACTGACAGGCAGGCTTGTCTTGTTACAGTATTTACAGCTACCTGAATAAAATTGCTGGTGTTCTTTTGATCCTATTAGTACCACAGTCAGGCAGCTAGACTATTTACAGTTAGTGCAGTGCGTCCTGCTCACAGTGTTCAGCTAAACCTACAAGTTGGTGTAGTGAGACCTCTGCACAGTGTTCATCTAAAGCTACAAGTTAGTGCAGTGCGTCCTGCTCACAGTGTTCAGCTAAAACTACAAGTTAGTGCTGTGCGTCCTGCTCACAGTGTTCAGTTAAACCTACAAGTTGGTGTAGTGAGACCTCTGCACAGTGTTCATCTAAAGCTACAAGTTAGTGCAGTGCGTCCTGCTCACAGTGTTCAGCTAGATCCGTTCCTGTTATCTTCTTACTGACAGGCAGGCTTGTCTTGTTACAGTATTTACAGCTACCTGAATAAAATTGCTGGTGTTCTTCTGATCCTATTAGTACCACAGTCAGGCAGCTAGACTATTTACAGTTAGTGCAGTGCGTCCTGCTCATAGTGTTCAGCTAAACCTACAAGTTAGTGGGGTGCGTCCTGCTCACAGTGTTCAGCTAAAACTACAAGTTAGTGTGGTGCGTCCACCTCACAGTGTTCAGCTAAACCTACAAGTTGGTGTAGTGAGACCTCTGCACAGTGTTCATCTAAAGCTACAAGTTAGTGCAGTGCGTCCTGCTCACAGTGTTCAGCTAAAACTACAAGTTAGTGCTGTGCGTCCTGCTCACAGTGTTCAGCTAAAAATACAAGTTAGTGCTGTGCATCCTGCTCACAGTGTTCAGCTAAACCTACAAGTTGGTGTAGTGAGACCTCTGCACAGTGTTCATCTAAAGCTACAAGTTAGTGCAGTGCGTCCTGCTCACAGTGTTCAGCTAAACCTACAAGTTGGTGTAGTGAGACCTCTGCACAGTGTTCATCTAAAGCTACAAGTTAGTGCAGTGCGTCCTGCTCACAGTGTTCAGCTAAAACTACAAGTTAGTGCTGTGCGTCCTGCTCACAGTGTTCAGCTAAAAATACAAGTTAGTGCTGTGCGTCCTGCTCACAGTGTTCAGCTAAACCTACAAGTTGGTGTAGTGAGACCTCTGCACAGTGTTCATTTAAAGCTACAAGTTAGTGCAGTGCGTCCTGCTCACAGTGTTCAGCTAAAACTACAAGTTAGTGCTGTGCGTCCTGCTTACAGTGTTCAGCTAAAACTACAAGTTAGTGTGGTGCGTCCACCTCACAGTGTTCAGCTAAACCTACAAGTTATTTTTTTGCGAGCTCTGCACAGTGTTCACCTAAAGCTACCTGTAGAAAGTTGGTGGTGTTTTCCTGATCCTATCACTACCGCAGGCACACGCAGGGACACGCAGGCAGCTGAAAAAGCTACAAGTTAGTTTTTTGTGAGCTCTGCACAGTGTTCAGCTAAAGCTACCTGTAGAAGGTTAGTGGTGTTCTCATACTACAGGCAGGCAGTTGATGATTTTGCTAGCTGCAGTATCAGTACATATATATATATATATATATATATATATATATATATATATATATATATATCCCAGCTTAGTGCAGCTACAGGCCATTAGTATGTCTGGAAGGCCAAGAAGGAGAGGCAGACAGTCACAAGCCAATAAGAGAGGGCAAGCAGGCTCTGTGTCTAGTGCTGGTCGTGGAGACGGTGCATCCTCATCAGCACGTGGCCGTTGGACACGCTTGGCCTTTTTTTCGGCAGCTGGCCGTGTTGAGCAGCAACATGCGGAAGACTTGGTCGAGTGGATGACCAAGCCGTCCTCATCCTCCTCATCCTCTCTCACCCATGCCCAGGGTACTTTGTCTGGCAAAGCAGCGGCCTCTTCCCTCAGCTCAATGTCATCAGTGACTCCTTGCCTAGCCGCACCATGTCCTTCTGAGGAGTCCCTCGAACTGTTTGACCACAGTGTTGGGTACATGCTCCAGGAGGATGCCCAGCATTTGGAAGGCTTTGATGATGATACTGAGCTCGATGAAGGCAGTAACATGAGCACGGACAGAGGGGGTGCCCAAGAAGGACAGCAATCTGGCAGTCATGCTCCCCCTGCTGCAGCATACTGCCAGGTTTGCTCCAGTGATGAGGAGGGAGGGGATGATGAGGTCACTGACTCAACGTGGGTGCCTGATAGGAGAGAGGAAGAGGAGGAGGAGGAGCACATCACCAACGAGGCAGGATGCCCTCCAGGGGCCAGCCTAAGGGCAGCACATTGACTGCATCACACCCCAAAGCTCCACATTTGCAGGGCGCTGCAGTCTCTGCGTGTTATTCAAAAAGTTCTTTGGTGTGGGCCTTTTTTGAGACGAGTGCATCAGATTGCACCGCTGCTATTTGCAACATATGTCTCAAGCGTATCTCGCGTGGCCAAAACATCTCCCGCTTGGGTACCACATGCTTGACCAGACATATGTTGACCTGCCATGCAGTTCGTTGGCAAGCATATCTAAAAGACCCACACCAAAGAACAAAGAGGACCTCTCCTTGCTCCTCATCAGCTGAGATCTCCAACCCCACTATACCTTCAGTCCTCTCTGAGACCTGCACTGAGAGGAATGAAGGTGTAGAATTAGGTGTGTCACAGCCAAGTACTTGTGGGCAATCTGCTTTTGGTACACCGATGTCAGATTGTACCAGGCAAATTTCCCTGCCCCAGCTGCTGCACCGCTGAAAGAAGTTTGCTCCCAGCCATCCACATGCGCAGCGGTTGAATTCTAGCTTGGCAAAATTGCTAGCACATCAACTGCTGCCTTTTCAGTTGGTAGACTCTGCCCCCTTCCGTGAGTTTGTGGAATGTGCGGTTCCTCAGTGGCAGGTACCCAAACGCCACTTTTTCTCACGGAAGGCGATTCCGGCTCTCTACTGCCATGTGGAAGGCAATGTCCATGCCTCGCTGGACAGGGCGGTCAGGGTAAGGTGCATATTACCGCTGACTCATGGTCCAGCAGGCATGGACAGGGACGTTACCTAAGTTTCACCGCGCATTGGGTGACTCTGCTGGCAGCTGGGAAGGATGCAGGACAAGGTGCAGTAGTGTTGGAGGTTGTTCCGCCACCACGCCTCCAAAATGCTAATGATTGTGACACACCTCTCTCCTCCACCTCCTCCTCTTCTTCTTCCTCTATGGCCTCTTCCTGTGCTTTGTCCTCGGAACCAGCGGTGCTCCGTAGCCGTTCAAGGGGCTACGCAAGTACGCAGGCCAAAAGATGCCATGCGGTGCTTGAGCTGGTGTGCTTGGGGGACAGGAGCCACACTGGGGCAGAGGTTCTGTCAGCTCTGCAGGGGCAGGTTCAGAGGTGGTTGACGCCACGCCAACTTAAGGCAAGAATGGTGGTTTGCGACAATGGCACCAACCTCCTCTCTGCCCTCCGACAGGGACAAATGACCCATGTGCCCTGTTTGGCTCACATCCTTAACTTGGTGGTGCAGTGGTTCTTGGGCAGGTACCCGGGCTTAAAGGATGTCCTGAGGCAGGCCAGGAAAGTCTGTGTGCATTTCCGCCGGTCATATAATGCCAGTGCTCGGCTGACGGACCTCCAAAAGCAGTTTAACCTGCCCAAGAACCGCCTAATCTGTGACATGCCCACCAGGTGGAACTCAACGTTGGCCATGCTGCAGCGGCTGCACACGCAGCAGAGGGCCATCAATGAGTACCTGTGCGACTATGGCACCAGGACAGGGTCAGGGGAGCTTGGTTTTTTTTCCCCACGCCAGTGGGCCATGATCAGGGATGCATGCACTGTCCAGTCACCATTTGAGGAGGCCACGAGGATGGTGAGCAGTGACAGTGCATGCATCAGTGACACTGTCCCCCTTGTCCACCTGTTGGAGCACACACTGCATGGAATAATGGACAGGGCACTTGAGGCAGAACAGAGGCAGGAAGAGGAGGACTTCCTTAGCTTTCAAGGCCCCCTTTATCCAGACAGTGTTCCTGTGTGCCCGCCGATCACACAGGAAGAGGACGAGGAGGAGGAGGAGGAGGAAGATTGTGTCAGTATGGAGGTGGAGCCTGGCACTCAGCATCAGCAGCAGTCTTTAAGGGATCAGTCCCAAAAAACACATGGACTTGTACGTGGCTGGGAGGAGGTGGCTGCGCACCATGTCGTCCTTAGTGACCCAGAGGACTCCGGACCGAATGCCTCAGCAAACCTACGCTGCATGGCCTCCCTGATCCTGCAAAGCCTGCGTAAGGATCCTCGTATTCGTGGTATCAAGGAGAAGGACCAATACTGGCTAGCAACCCTCCTTGATCCACGTTACAAGGGTAAGGTTGCAGACCTTATCTTGCCATCGCAGAGGGAGCAGAGGATGAAACATCTTCGGGAGGCCTTGCAGAAAGGTCTGTGCAACGCATTCCCAGAGACTGGGAGGTTACAAACTCCTGTTTCTGGACAACGTGTTGCTGAGGCTTCGGGCAGTCAAAGAAGGAGCGGTGGAGAAGGTGGCCGTCTGACCGATGCGTTCAGACAATTTTTTGGTCCGCAGCCCCAAGGTATGATCGGTTCCAGCAACCATCGCCAGCGTCTATTTTACATGGTGCAGGAATACCTAGGGGCAAGATCTGACTTGGACACCTTTCCCACCAAAAATCCTCTGGGTTACTGGGTCTTGAGGATAGATCACTGGCCAGAGCTTGCACAGTATGCATTTGAGCTACTGGCCTGTCCTGCATCCAGCGTTCTTTCGGAATGCACATTCAGTGCTGCTGGAGGCTTTGTAACCGATCACAGGGTGCGTCTGTCCACCGACTCGGTCGATCGACTGACCTTCATAAAAATGAATCAGTCTTGGATCACCACCAGCTACCAACACCTGATGCTGATGTAACCGAATAATTTTTTTGAAATCTCAGATCCCTTCAAAGACTGCCTATACTGATGCTGATTGACTATCCCTGAGAAATTATCCTCTGCCTTCTCAATCATCACGCTGATAGCTTGTAAGAACATTTTTGGTTCTGGGCGCCACCACCAGTGCCTAAGGCCCAATTTTTCAGCCCTTGTTTAACAGGGGCGTGTAATTACAATTTTTGATGCAATACTTTGCAGCAGGGCTCGTTCCTGCGTTCCAACTAGAGTGTCTGTGAGGGGTTGCAGTGTTGTGGCACCAGCACCAGTGCCTAAGGCCTAATTTTTCAGACCCTGTTCAACAGGGGCATGTAATTACAATTCTTGATCTAATATTTCACAGCAGGGCCCATTTCTGCAATCACCAAGAGCGAGTGAGGACTTACAGTGTTGTGGCACCAGCACCACCACCACCACCACCAAAGGCCCAATTTTTCTGCCCCTGTTCAACAGGGGCATGTAATTACAATTCTTGATCTAATATTTCACAGCAAGGCCCTGTGAGGGCTTACAGTGTTGTGGCCACAACAACACCTAAGGCCCAAATTTCTGCTGATTATATAGGGCAGGCCCCTACTTTCAAACATCTAACTTACAAAGGACTCCTACGGAAGGAGACAACAGGAAGTGAGATGAAATCTACCCCTAGGAATTCTCTCCTGTAAGAGTTAATATGGGAAAAACATTTCTCCTTTCCACTGATGCTTTCCAATCCTTGTTCCACAAAAAAACCCAAATTTTCAAAAAAAATTTGTCATTGGGACAAAAAGTGAGGTGAAATCTTCTGAAGAGGAGGAAAGACAGCAAAACAAATGTCACAGGGGTGATAACCCTTCCCTATGTTTTCCAAAAAGCTTAAAAAAGATTTTTTGGCTGGAGCTAAACACGTTAAAAATGTACCCTTTCAAAATTACAAACAGATTCTACTTAACAACAAACCTACAGTCCCTGTCTTGTTTGCACCGCCTGTATACTGCTGCTCAGAGTATATAGGGCCTGGTGGCCCCACACCTTTCCTTATTTTAATTTGGGTGCGGGGTTTAAGACCCAAAGGGCCTGGTAATGGACTGGGGGGTACCCATGCCGTTTGTCTCACTGATCATCCATATTGCCAGGACCGGACATTACATTAAACCCGCAAGCAGTTTTAATGACATTTGATGCAGGGACTGTTCTAAACACGGGAAACACGCGCCACTTTACAGGCATACTATAGACACCCCCAGGTACGATATTTAAAGGAATATTTCACTTTTTTTTTTTTACTTTAAGCATCATTAAAATCACTGCTCCCGAAAAACGGCCGTTTTTAAAAGTTTTTTGTGCATTGATACATGTCCCCTGGGGTAGGACCCGGGTCCCCAAACCTTTTTAGGACAATACCATGCAAATTAGCCTTTAAAATGAGCACTTTTGATTTCGAACGTTCGAGTCCCATAGACGTCAATGGGGTTCTAACGTTCATGCAAATTTTCAGTCCGTTCGCAGGTTCTGGTGCGAACCGAACCGGGGGGTGTTCGGCTCATCCCTAGTACCTAAATCTCAGGCAATAAGTCCATGACAAGTCGTTGGAGAATGAACATAGTCTTCAGGAAGCACGGTGAAAGTGTACTGGCGGCTGTCCCACACCATAGCAAACTGGTCTTGACACTCTGGGTCTATCAAAATCGAAAAGAAAGCATTAGCCAGGTCTATCACAGCATGATATTCTCCTGCCTCTTTAGCAATTTTCTCAACAATTGAGATCATATCAGGTACAGCTGACTTCAATGGAGGAGTGTCAGAAACCATGAATCAGACTGAGACAGCAGTACAGTTAAATCACACTTGTTTAATAATAATAAAAAAAGGTCAACAGAGTAAAAGCAGTCAAAACATAGCCAGAGTTCAGGAACTGCAACAGATAGTCAGACAAGCAAAAATGTCAGGGAGCCAGAGATGAGCAAAGAAGAACAGCAAGCAGGATCTGGAGCCAGAAGGAATGAGAGCCAAGCAAGTCTTTAACAGGAACACAGGAGAGCGTCTCTAGAGATTTGACCAAGGCGAAGGTAGAGATCATCTGGACTGGACAGCTTAAGTAGACAGGACTGACTAACAGGATATCATCAACAGGTGAGTCATTGTGGAGAGATAGGAGCTGGCAATTAGGCAACAGCTGAGCGGCCAGCTTTGAGAAGGAAGGGCTGAGCCCACCCCTGACAGTACCCCATCCTCAATGACCCCTCCCCCTCAGAGGACCACCAGGCTTGAGGGGAAAATGTCTATGGAAATCACAGAGGAGGATAGGGGCATGTATGTCCAAGGATGAGACCCAAGAGCGTTCCTCTGGACCGTACCCTTTCCAATGCACCAGCTACTGTATGCGCCCATGGAACCTATGGGAGTCAACAATGGACTGTACTTACTCCTCATGATTCTCAACCTGTACAGGATGAGGACGAGTCACCAAGGTGGTAGATCGGTTGCAGACCAAAGGTTTTAATAAGGAGACATTAAAAACATTTGAAATATGCATATGAGAAAAAGCAGCCACAAAGGCCTCATTGTTCCAAGCAACCTCTGCTGCCAGAGTACGGAATTCAGTGGCATAATCGGCAACAGTTCTCATACTCTGATGGGAATGAGGCACTTGGCAGCAGAAGCAGAGCATGCGGTAACGTCACATACCCTTTTAAAAGAAGTCATAGACTCAGAGTAACTCAAAACAACGGGTTTTTGCATCTCCCATTGAGGGTTTGCCCCCAAGGCTCTCTCAGAAATCAAAGATATCACAAAACCTACTTTGCTTCTGTCCGTGGGAAACGCCTGTGGCAGCATCTCAAAGTATATCTCAACCTGGTTGAGAAACCCTCTGCATTGGCCTGGATTGCCCCCAAATTGCTGGGGAAGTGGAGCGGAATCAGACATACTTCTTATAGAGGTAATACTCGAGGTGGGTGCCTGCACAGAGACTGGAGCAGCAGCAGGGATGGCCTGCGATTCAGGTTGTACCAGAGCAGCCACAGTGGGAGATTCCAGCTGAACCTTGTGACTCAGGAGCATTTGTAATGCCATGGAAAACTGATCCATGCGGTGATCCTGCTCATCCAATCTGGAAAAATTTTACCAACAAGTGGATTGACTGCATCTTCTGAATTCATGGCCTTTGCCTACTGTCAGAAACCATGAATCAGACTGAGACAGAAGTACAGTTAAATCACATTTGTTTAATAATAAAAAAGGTCAACAGAGTAAACGTAGTCAAAACATAGCCAGAGTTCAGGAACCAAAACGGATAGTCAGACAAGCCAAAACGTCAGGGAGCCAGAGATGAACGTAGTAGAACAGCAAGCAGGATCTGGAGCCAGAAGGAATGTCAGCCAAGCAAGTCTTTAACAGGAATACAGGGGAGCGTCTCTAGAGATGTGACCTGGGCTGGACGGCTTACATAGGCAGGACTGATGAGCAGGATATCATCAACAGCTGAGTAGCTGGGAGCTGGCAATTAGCCGACAGCTGAGCAGCCAGCTTTGAGAAGGAAGGGCTGAGCCCAGCCCTGACAAGGAGCCACTTTGTTTAGACCTCTGTAATCCACAGTCATTCTATATGTCCCATCAGGCTTCTTTACTGGGAACTAGGGATGAGCTTCGATTTCGAGTAAAACTCATGTTCGACTCAAACATTGGCTATTCGCCAGTTCGCCAAACAATTTGAGGTGTTCGCGGCAAATTCGAAAGCTGCGGAACACCCTTTAAAAGTCTATGGGAAAAATCAAAAGTGCTAATTTTAAAGGCTTATATGCATGGTATTGTCATAAAAAGTGTTTGGGGACCTTGGTCCTGCCCAAGGGGACATGGATCAATGCAAAAAAAAGTTTTAAAAATGGACGTTTTTTTGGGAGCAGTGATTTTAACAATGCCTAAAGTGAAACAATAAAAGTGTAATATTCCTTTAAATTTCGTACCTGGGGGGTGTCTATAGTAGGCCTGAAAAGTGGCGCATGTTTCCCGTGTTTAAAACAAGCTGACAGCAAAATGCCATTTCAAAGGAAAAAAAGTCATTTAAAACTACTCGCGGCTATTAATGAATTGTCGGTCCGGCAATACACATAAAAGTTCATTGACAAAAACGGCATGGGATTTCCCCACAAGGGACCCTGAAACAAAATTAAAAAAAAAAATAGCGTGGGGGGGGTCCCCCTAAATTCCATACCAGGCCCTTCAGGAATGTATGGATATTAAGGGGAACCCCGCGCCAAAATAAAAAAAAAAATGGCATGGGGTCCCCCCAAAAATCCATACCAGATCCTTATCCGAGCACGCAACCTGGCAGGCCGCAGGAAAAGAGGGGGGTGAGAGAACGCCCCCCCTCCTGAACTGTACCAGGCCACATGCCCTCAACATTGGGAGGGTGCTTTGGGGTCCCCATGGGGACAAGGGCCTCATCCCCACAATGTCATAGGGGCGGGGTCATCCGGTTACATAACGAGTGACCCCGCCCCCCTCTGACATCATGGGGAAACCCATAGTGAAGTCCCTGTCAAGTCCCCGTGCGTCAGAGGGGGCGGGGTCACTGGGTGGCCCCACCCTTCGTTATTTAAGAAGTGTCAGAAGACGAGAAGTGTCACACAGCGGGAGCCTCCCATCATAGATGCAGAGTGGCCCGAGAACGAAGAAGGGAAGAAGGGAAGGGAAGGGAAGAAGACACCGCCGAACGAGAACACCAGAGCAAGAAGCAGAGGATCGGAGGAAGAACCAGAGGAAGAAAAAGATGGAGGAAGAAACCGAAGTAAGATAGAAGAAAGAAGATAGAAGAAAAAAGATGGAAAGAAAAAGACTTTAAATAAAGGAATTGTCAAAAACTATCTCTTGTCATTTTTAACATTTTTGACACTTTTTTGTGAAATGGTAGGGGTACTTTTGTACCCCCTTATCATTTCACACAGGGGAGGGCCAGGATCTGGGGGTCCCCTTGTTAAAGGTGGCTTCAATATTCCGATAAGCCCCCTGCCCGCAGACCCCCACAACCACCAGGCAAGGGTTGTGGCGATGAGGCCCTTGTCCCCATCAAAATTTAAAGGAATATTACACTTTTATTGTTTCACTTTAAGCATATTAAAATCACTGCTCCCGAAAAAACGTCCGTTTTTAAAACTTTTTTGCATTGATCCATGTCCCCTGGGGCAGGACCCAGGTCCCCAAACACTTTTTATGACAATAACTTGCATATAAGCCTTTAAAATTAGCACTTTTGATTATTCATGTTCGAGTCCTATAGACTTTTTTTGTACTTCAAGTTTTATTCAATTTTCAACAGTTACAAAAAGGTAACAAAAAGATTATTACAAAGATACATATTCAAGCTATGGTATGTATACACTTAGGTGCGTATCTAGAACATGCAAAAAATGTGTTGCATATATGTGCTAATAAAGGAGCTATAGCATGCATATACTTGGTCTTATATAGGTAGTAACCAAAAGAGAAAACAACGTTATCGATTTTAGATTTAACTTAATCCTTATTCTTGCTATCTACAGGGAGTGGGACCAGCAGACAGTCACACATGTAGTTATATTTTACTACGTGGGGAAACTGGTCGCATAATGCTGAGATGTGTAGACTGCCTACTAATTATTGAGAAATAAAGATTATAAATGGAGTCGTGAGATTTTTGTGAGTAAAGGAGGAATCAGTCCAGCTGTATACTTCTAGGGTCATTGATCCATAAAGTCTAATTCTTGAAGAATTTTTCAGTGGTGAGATGGGCTTTGGAGAAGCCGTGTTCCATTTTGAAGTTTTCGTTTAGGATTGTGATTGCTTCCTTGATGTCAGGAGGATGACTACTTTTCCATTTCCTTGCAAGTGCCAACCTTGCAGCGATGAGGATGTGGGTGGCCACTGTTTGAAATTTCCTGGGTCATGTGGGAATCATCAGATCCAGGAGAAGGTCAGTGGGAGATAGATTATTTGTTGTGAGTGTTAATGATTGGAACATTTTTAGTACTTGGTTCCAAAAGACTTTGAGGTGTGGGCACTCCCACCAAATATGGAGTAGAGTTCCTGAAAGACCGCAGTTTCTCCAGCATAAATGAAATGTGTTGGGGTGCATCTTGGCAATTCTGGTGGGAGTGTAGTACCAGTGTTGAAAGAGCTTTTGTAAGGATTCCCAATGCGTGGTGCAGTGAGAGAGTTTCGATGGTAAGGATAAAGCCTTGTGCCATTGATTAGATGGAGGGGCTGAAGGAATGTGTTTAGACCACTGCAGGATTTGGGTTTGAGTTGATTTCTTAGCAGGCTGAGAGAGCAAGCCATAAATATATGATATTCCCTTAAGTATGCTTTTAGTGGAAGCAAGATATTGTATCATGGGAGATAAAATCTCGTCTTGTGTTATCCATTGTGTTTTATTGAGAAGAGATCTGATCCTGAGGTATATATGGAAAGTTCTTGTTGAGAGACCGAAGGTATCTTGAAGGTCGTTGAATGGGATTAAACTGGACGCATTGAAGAGTTGACCAATGGTGTGAATACCTGCGTCAGTCCATGTACATAGTTGAAGATCTGGTAGAATTATTGAGCAAGCTTTGATTGGAATGAATTGTAGAATGGCTTGAGGTAACCCCTGCAGAAATTGAGGAATAGATGTCCATACTCTTAGGGAGGCCGTTATTGTGTCCATAGGAAAGCATTTGGGGTTTGGGGCAAGAAGTGAGGCACAAAGGTATAGTTTCAGGTCTTTGGTTAGCATTTCTGATTCTATTTGTGTCCAGTTGGAAGGAATGGATGAGTTCCACCATAATTTCAGTTGGTCTAGAATGACTGCTTTGTAGTATAGGCTAACGTTAGGAGCTCCCAATCCCCCCATTCGTGCTGGAGTCATTAAATTGTGTTATTTTATCCTGGCCCGTTTGTGCTGCCAGATAAAGGAGTTGATGAGAGATTGGAGATTTCATAATTGTGTTGAAAGGAAAGGCACTGGTAACGTGCAGAAGACATATAGAATATGTGGGAGCATGAACATTTTAGCTAATGCAATTCTACCAGCCCATGATACGAAGGGATGATGTATATCACTAGAAATTCTTTTAAGCTTTTCTACCAGGTCTACCAAATTTGTGCGTATAGTATGTCTGCATGTTGGGAGCATGCTTCTTTCCAAAGAAAAGTTCTCTTAAAGGGGGAATTAAGCCCTTTGGCATTTATAGATGTGACCTTGAGTGTCATAATTGTAGGCGTTAGAGGTTGGTCTGCAGGAATTGAGCGCGACTATAATCTTGTATACAGCTGGCTGCTATAAAGAATAGTTATTGGACAGTAGTAAGAATTGAGAGTTATAACAAACAACTTAATAGCTCTTAGTAACTGAAAGAAGGTAACACAACCATTGCAACTCAAAGTGTGACTAATACAGATTATGGATATTTCACACTATTAGAAATAAGAACAAAAGAAAAACAATATAGACAGTTCTCAGATAACGTATTGAGTGAAAAATTGTAAATAAACGTTTGACTAAGTGTGCACGGCAAACTATAAAGTGGTGGGAGGTGGATACTAATAAATCGCCCAAGCAGGATATATTTGAGCTGGGGACTAGTAGCCCTAAGGTAGCATTAGGTTTTATCCGCCTTGTTTGGTTGGCGTTGAGCAGGAGAATTTGGAGATGCATCCTGGTTGTGTGGCCAGTGGGACGTCGCAGGGATGGGTAGTAGGCCCCAGTTAGTTAGTTTCTTATATCCATCTTTAGGCGATAGATTTGGGACTGTTTTTTGCTGGTATGTGACCAGAAGCTTGGTGGGGTATCCCCAGCAATAGATGATTTTATGCTCCTGTAGAATTGAAGTGACCGGGGTGTATGCTCTATGTAGTTCCATAGTAGCTGGTGACAGATCCACAAAGAGGGCTATTTTAGAGTAGGGTGCTGGTAAGGGTCTGAGATTCCTCGCCGTGTAAAGGATTTGTTCCTTTATGTGGAAAAAATGGATTCTGGCTAGGACATCTCTGGCAATCTCTGCTGGTAGGTGGTCTGGTTTTGCGATTCTGTGTGCACGATCGATGAGTAGGTCGTGAGGAGAGGGATTAGGAAGCAGGGTGATAAAGAGCTGCCGTAGGTATTTTTTGAGCTCATTGGGTGGCACTGACTCGGGGATCCCTCTGTTTTTTAATATTATTTCTTCTGGACCTGTCCTCGAGGTCTGCCAGCTTCAGTTTAATTTTTTGGATCTCATCCTTGTGATGATCATGCGCATCGAGAAGCTCATTATGAGCTTTACTCATTTCAGATATATGTTCCTCAGTGATGTCAGCTCTGTCTTCCAGACAGTCAAGCCTGTCATGTGCCTGTGATAAAGATAGCTGCAGCTCCCTGTGTAAATCTTTTTGTAGAGTGAGTAGCATTGACTTTAACATGCTTTCTGACACTGGGTTGTCAGTTACAGGGATATTTTCTAAGGAGGATGGGATTGTGGAGCTGAGAGAGGTGGATTCTGAGGAGTTCCCATGGTGTTTTTTGGCCTGGGGGGTTTTGGTAGGTAAGTTGCAGGGAGAAGAGGCGAGTCTCTTACCTCTGTCCTGCTGTATCTCTGTTCCATGGGGCCGAAATATTCAGTCAGGCGGCGGGGTTGTGGCGGCGGATTATGCCTCCTTGACATGCCGGTTCGTGTCCTGCTGTTCTCCCCTCGCTACTCGGGGAGAGGGGAGAAGCTTGTAGCTGTGTGTTGCTGTATATCCCAGCTATGGAGCAGGGCTCGTGATTCAAGCTTCCATCTCGCTCCGTGGCTAGCGACGCCCCCCGAGTCCTATAGACTTTAACGGTGTTCGCGTGTTCGAACAAATTTTTTGCCTGTTTGCATGTTCTGGTGTGAACCGAACAGGGGGGTGTTCGGCTCATCCCTACTGGGAACACCGGAGATGAGAAAAGACTTACAGCAGGTCTAAGGGTCCCTACTCTCAACAGTTCTTGAATAGTCTCCCCAATTCTTTTGTGGCCTCCAGGAAGTCTGTACTGCTTGAGACAGACTGGCTTCTCTGGTGGAGGAATGTAGACAGGGGTCCATTTCTCATGACCTCTGACCACAGCCTTCACCGTCCTAACCAGATACGCTTTATCAGGATACCCGAATGTGAATGTACCTCTTTCAGTCTGAATTGACTGACCTTGAAGTACATCCATCCCAAGAATATTTTCGGGTAACTGATACCAAAATATTTGTCATAATTCCTGATCCCTTGCCAATAGCTAATTCCACCCGTATCCTAACTGCTGGTGTAGTTTGCCCTCCCAAACTTTCTACATAAATTAATTCTCCATTGTGATGGGAAGGATTTCCTTGCAAAAGTGTAACTTCAGCTCTGCTATCAACTAAAGCCATTACATGTGTAGGAGAAGATGACTTCCCCCACCATACAGTGACAGGTGCATATGGGCGCCTGTTTCCTCCTGTCACTGTCCTCACTGCTATTACAGGAGACTCACCTTCCCTTCATAAAGGATAAGGAACCTCCCAATCCCCTTTTTTGATTCTCTCTAACTCCTCCCCAGGATAAAGGGATTTGGGTTTGGGTTCATCTTCAGTTTTGGGAATTGGTTTGGGGCTAACAGGAGGGGTCTGTTCTGTTTTCTCTAGGTCTAGGCTGATGTTATCTTCACTAGGAGTAGTGTTTCTAACCCTATCAGTTTTCCCCACTAAATGTTTCCACCTCTTCAGCATTTCTGCAGTAGAAATCCCATCTATCTCATCTTTAGGTACTCCTGCCTTTAATAGGTCCACATTTCTTTCCTAGAAATAACTAGCCTGATTTTCTCTTCACCTCCTGTCTTCTCTCCCACATTCCCTTTGTTCTCAGTAAAAGTTATTTTCTGCTTGTATTCTTCCTGTCTGACCTTGACCTTATCTACTGCCCTGACAGGTTTTGTTTTAGTCTCCTCTAGCTCCCCCAACTAGCTTAAAAAAAGGGTAGTGGCTTCATGAATCTTGCTGTTTAATCTCAGGCCTCCCAGCAATGACAATAAAGGAGCCCTGAGATTAAATGGCGCAGACTTCATCAGCTTAGAGCGCAGAGCAGACATAAAGGGTTCCATATCTGGACCCATCCATTCGGGAAATGTATTTAATCTGGTTATACAACCCATCTCACATAACCTTCTCCCATTGTTCTCCAGGAGTAAGTATTTAATAGATCACTAGGACTAGCGTATACTCTTTTTTTTAAATCAGAAAGGTTTTTATTATGCATAATAAACAAAAATATATAACATACAGGTTAAAATACACAATGTATACACATCTTGGAGTTCTCCCACATCACTTTATGGATACAGTTATCAGCTTCCCAAGGTTACTATAAGGAGGCTCTATTTACATTCTATCAAGAGTATAAACTAGTATACTGTCATCTTTTAACAGTAGACCCAGTGTGTAATATAACTCGCAAAGAGTATGTATCTAGATATAGTGTAATATAATCAAGTTCCAACTAAGATAGTATTACCGCTATATAATGAGAACTCCAATGATCTACAGTAGCCTTAAGCTATGAAAAGAGAACATAACGATCGTCTGACCAGATCATTGGGATCGACTCCACTACATTATGACTCTATTAACCCTGTTTAGGTTCGGTATATTTAACTCAGTATAATATTCAGTAGTAGAGGAGAAGAAGTGAAAGAAAAAGAGAAAAGAAGAGAAAAGAGAAAAACAGAAGCAAAACAAAACAAAACTATGCCATACATTACAATATAACATACTCTGCCTTGTACCTCACAGGAAATGTATCGTCCTGTATATCTTTCTCCTTTGCATGTGCTTAATTTCCATACGATAGTCAAGTCTGCATCAACCCAAGAGTAATCTGTCTTTAATTAATTGGTGTGGGGCCAGACCAGGAACGTCTAACCACGCCTGCCATATTGAAAGAAACTTTTGTGGGACCTTTCTATGTTGGTAGGCAATCTTTTCTCTTATTAGGAGTCTGTTAACACTGTCTATCCATTGCCTCCTGGTGGGAACTCGTGGAGTAATCCACCACTGAGCAATTAGTTTCCTTGCCATGTATAATAGGCGAATAAGCGCTATGCGAATGGGTGGGGGTGCTAACTCATCGTCTATTCCCCCCAGTAGACAAATTACTGGGGTTCTTGCAAGAGGTATCATATATACTTCCGAGATCGTGTCCAGTACTTCCTTCCAATATCTGAACAGTTTGGGGCATTTCCAGACCATATGGAGCAAGTCCCCATGGTCGTGTTCACATTTTGGGCACAGAGGTGAATCTCTAATTCCCCATTTATAAAGTTGAAGGGGGGTTCTGTATGCCCTATGCAGTAAATAGAGGTGTGAGAGTTTCTGGGACGCAGATATGGATACCAGGGGGGCATTCGCAAGACATATATCCCAACTGTCTCCATCCATCACACCTATATCCTCCTCCCAGCGCTGTCTACATGGTAGTCTAGAGGGGTCCTGTATTCGTGCAAGGAGAATGTTATAACATCTAGATATCATACCCTTTTTAACTTCATCCATAAAAACATCCTGAATAATCGGATGTTCTGTTTGTTGAATCCTGACAGTTCTATTCTGAGTTTGCAAGGCATGACGCAGTTGGAGATATTTATAGAAATTATTATGCGGGATCTCAAACTCCATTTGGATCTGCTGAAATGATTTGAGGGTGTTATCTTGGTATAATTGTGAGATATATTGAATACCTGCATCCTCCCAGCTCTTAAAGCCTTTTAATTTTTGTATTTCTTTAAGTTGTCTGTTTCGCCAAAGAGGCGTGCAGGACAAAAAACCTGTAATGCCTAGCAATTTCTTAACAAAGGACCAGAGCAAAATCAACAATTTAATCGTAGGAGCTTCCGTGTCTAAGTGTAAGAATCCCGCCTCCAAATTTGCCAGTGCTGAACAATTATTTTCATCTAATGTTATAAGCCTACGAATCGGGTCTTTTGGATCTAGGAAACCCCATCCTCCTAGCTGTTGTAATTGGGATGCTAGATAGTACATTCTGGGGTGAGGGACTGCAAGTCCCCCCTCCTCCTTGCCGTATTGTAATGTCGATAATTTTATCCTTGCTATTTTTTTCCTCCAAATTAGCTCTCTAAATTGGGTCTCTATCCTATCGAACCATCTTTTAGGTATCCATATCGGGGAGTTATTAAAAATATATAACAGTTGTGGTGCCCAAACCATTTTAATAAGGTTAATTCTACCAACTACAGACAGGGACAGTTTACACCAAGCTCTGCACTTTTCTCGGAATTTAGTTAACAAAGGTGTCAGATTTTGATCAATATAGGTAGCCGGGTCTGAAGTCACCTGAATCCCCAGGTAACGAAACAAGCTCACCTGTTGTACCATCTCTGCACCTAAGGGCAGTGGAGTATTCAGGGGGTCAAGCGGCATCAGCACCGACTTATCCCAATTGATGGAGAAGCCCGATAATTCTCCAAAATCCTTAATGAGGGACATGACCGTCTGTAATGTATCTTTTGTGTCCCCTAAATACAGTAAGGTATCATCCGCATACATGGACACTACATCCTTATCCATACCTCTCTGGAAACCTGCTGTTCTTGAGTCTCCTCTAATTTTTGCCCCCAAGGGTTCCAGGGCCAAGGCAAACAGCAGGGGCGACAGTGGGCACCCCTGTCTGGTGCCCCTAAATAATGGAAAAGGTTCCGAAAGTTCCCCATTAATCCATATCCTGACAGTGGGTGCGGCATACAGAAGCTGTATCCAGCGAATAAAGGTGTCCCCTAGTCCCATGTTTTGTAACGTCTTCCACAGATAAGGCCATTCGACACTGTCGAAGGCCTTAGCTGCGTCTAGTGAAAAAATTGCTCTGTTGCCTGTATTGTCCACTGGGAGTTGTAGGTTCAGGAATAATCGTCTTATATTTTGGGCCGTGGATCTCGTGGGGATGAACCCGGATTGGTCTCTATGTACTATTTTATGGATTACCTTGGCTAATCTATTTGCTAGCACCCGAGCCAGCAGCTTGATATCAGATGTGAGCAGAGATATGGGTCTATAGGAGCCAGGGGAGTTCGCATCCTTACCCGGTTTTAATATGACAACAATTATCACCTCATTCATCGAGTTTGGGAGGGAGCCCTCTCCTAATGCCTCATTGTAAACTTTCAGGAATGTGGGAAGCATGGAGTCTGCATAGCGTTTGTATATCTCCGACGGGAGGCCATCTATACCTGGTGATTTGTTATTTTTAGTTTGGGATAAGGCAATGTCTAGTTCCTCTGCTGTTAAAGGGGGATTAAGCATGGTCCGATCTTCTATTGGCACATTGGGGAGCTCACAGCTTCCTAAGAAATCTTCTATTGCACTGTCAGTGGGTGTAACTTTGGAAGTGTAGAGATCAGCATAGAAATCGCTAAAAACTTTTAGGATATCAGAAGTGGAGCGTTTCAAAGTTCCCTGCTCATCACAGATGGCGGGGATGAGAGAGGATGATTGCTGAGACCTTGACAGTACTGCAAGCATATGACCAGTTGTCTCCCCCTCCTCAAAATGTGATTGTTGCAAAAAAAACGTTTGTTCTCCGCTAACTGCAGCACTAGCTGCCCAGACATTGTCTGCGCGCTTAACCATGCTCTCTTGGTATCTTCTGTGGGGTTATTAGTGTAAGTGTTCTCAGTCTCGGTGACCATATTCCGTACCAATAATTCCCAGGCCTTAGTGTCAGTTTTAATCTGTGATATTGTTTTGATAAGCTGTCCTCTCAAAAAGGCCTTCGCTGCATCCCAAATCACCCCTAATTTAGCAGTACCAATATTATCCTGCAAAAACAGCTTGAGCGCGCTTCGTATGGGGTCTGGTTCAGCGAACAGCGAAAGCCAGAAGGGATTAAGCCTCCAGATTGGGCGTCTGATCTTAATTGGCAATGAAATGGTCACCCAGAAAGCGGAATGATCAGATACATGTCTATCTGCATATCCCGATTCCAATATTAAATGTAGCATTTTGTCATTCCCCAGGCCCAAATCTATTCTAGATAATCCACCATATGAGGCTGAATAACAGGAGTATTTTTTGTCATCGGGATGTTTACACCTCCACACATCTATCAGTGCCATTTCTCCAAGCATTTTAGCGAAGGGGGTATTACCCTTTACCTGACATGCACTAGTAACGGGTACAGGTAATTTATCCTTGATGGAGTGTAGAAAGTTGTTATAGTCTCCCATTGCTAGTACGGGTACCTCAGGGTATTGGGCCATGAAACTTGCCAGGTGCCTGATAATCTCTGAGGTATACGGTGGGGGAATGTAAATGCTGGCAAGAATACATCTTAGGCCCGAGATTGTGCATAGAAGAAATACATATCTGCCAGCCGGGTCTATGCATTTTCTGATACAATTAAATTGAACATCCTTCCTGATCAGTATACTTGCTCCCCTAGAATAGGTGGAGTAAGTTGCATGAAACTGATGCATATACAACTGTGGGCTAAAGCTGGGAGCAGGGTCTGCAGAGAAATGGGTCTCTTGAAAGTAAACCACACCCGCATTTAGCAACTTGATATGCCTAAGGACCGCCATCCGTTTCACAGGATTACCCAGTCCTCTGACATTCCAAGTCACAGTGGTCAATTTAGCCATCCCTATCTTGTTTTAAAAACATTGGCCAGTCTAGCATATCCCCCATTAGGTCTCTCAAGTTACATATCAGCATAATACCTGGAAGAAAAAAAAAAAAGGGGGGGGGGGGGGGGCTATAAACATGGACCTGTAAACATGGAATCAGATTACAAAGCAAAAAAAAATACTCTAGCAGGTTAACGTACAAGCACAGAGGACAGTAAATTTTTAACCTAATGTACATTGCTCTGTATGGCATAACTCTAACGGTCTGCAGTTCACGCAGCCGCAGTGACTGCAGTATTAACATTTCCAACACAACAGGTGTGGGGGGGGGTAAAAGCCTTGAAAACTCCCAGTTAACCAATAAGTTAGTTCTTGCAGGGGTTTTACAACTATGGCAGGCACATAGTCCTTCCTTGATTGCAATCAAAAAAGAAAAAAGGAGTTGAAACAAACAGTACTCCTCGTCCGCCTGAGCAACGAATGTGAGTGCAGGAACTGTCCACATCAATCAGCAAACTCAAATCTTAAGGCCCTCCCACAACCCAGGCATCCACCTCAGAAGGAGAAGCCGGGCCTTGTCGGCCTGTTGCAAATATATGACTCATCACTTAAGCAGGAACATCTCTTTGTGGTCTGGCAGCTTTAAGGGCTCGGTCTTCTCGATCTAGCCATTGAGCCGCCATGTCCGGGCGATCAAAAAAACGAGTTTCCCCGAGTGCGACCACACAGAGGCGGGCAGGATACAGCATCGCATATGACAAGTTAAGGTCTCTTAATCTTCGCTTAACATCCGTGAACTTTGCACGCTGCTTCTGGAGTTCAGCCGAGAAATCTGGGAACAGGGATTTCTTGGAGTTGTCAACAGCTAGCTTACCTCCCATGGTTCTGGCTTTGGCAAGAATGGCATCTCTACCTTTGTAGTTGAGGAGCTTAAACAGAAAAGCGTGAGGGTGGTTGCCAGGGGGTAGTGGGTGGGATGGCACACTATGCGCTCTTTCAACCGCAAATAGCGGAGAGAAAGCCTCTTTTCCAAATGTAGTGAGAAGCCATTGTTCAATGAAGGTGACCGGATCTTTACCCTCTATCCTTTCCGGGAATCCCAGGGCACGGATATTGTTGCGACGCATGCGATTTTCTAAATCATCCAGGCGAGCTGCATGCTGGTCTGTGAGATGACAGTTATACTTTAAGTCTCTCTGCATGGGCACTAAGTCATCTTCAATCACACTAACCCTACTCTCTATTGCAGCTGTGCGCTCTCTTAACTTTTGCATGTCCTGTCTCACAAAGGATATCTCAGCTTTAACGCCTTTAACTTCATCTGTCAGAGTTGAGATGGATCTGTTACATATAGTCACTGCTGAGAGTATGTCTCTGAGAGTGGGTTCAGCATTATCCAGGGGCAGGGTTGGTGTCTGAGTGCCCTGATATGAGTGTGAAGCTGTACTTACTGCGGCCCAGTCAGCAGGAGATCCAGTGCCATCCTCCAGTGGAATAGTATTATGCATCTCCAGCTGGCCTCCTTCCTCTTCACTAAGGTCGGATGTGGGTGAGGGTAGTTCCTTGGAGGTTTTATTACCAAATAGGAGTCTCTGGGCAGCCTCCTTGTATTTCTCCTTCTGCGATCTCTGTGGCAAAGCACCATCTTGGGCCTGAGCCGCGGGCGGGCCGCCGCCATCCTTGCCCCGTTTTGGCATGTTATTCAGCCGCAGATCGAGCAGTGAGATGGACCGGCTGGGGCACAAATAGTGTGCGGTTCCGACCGGGGGTATCGTCGGGTTGGATGGGCAGTCCGCAGGATTAAGAACAGGATTCTCGGCGGAGCAGAGGAGACTTGCGTCCTGCTACATGCGCTGCCTGGCCACGCCCCACTAGTGTATACTCTGACTATTCCATCTCTCACAAGGTCCACCAGTGAAAAATTCACACTAAACTCTCTGGCTTTTCACATTGCCTGACGCAATTGTGGATCACGGGTTAACACTCCCATAGCCACTGCTTCCTTACCTGACAAAACAACACTGTCATCCCACAAGAGTAGGAACCAACTCAATATGGGCTCCCCGAACCTTTGTTTGTATTGTTTTGCCAGCTCATGGAGTTTAGTTTGTGTAAATTCCCATACTTTTTCAAATTCAACATCTCTGGGGTTGTGATAATGTATCTCCCCATCTGCCATATCCTCTCTATCATGTTGCCGTTTCCTATGCTTAGTAATGCGAGGTCTCGCATGTTTTTTTATTTCCCACTAGCAGATCATCATCTGAATTATCAAACTCTATCTCCTCATCCTCACTATTATTTGAGGAGAGCACATCCTCGCAATCCCAGTTTTGGGATGTGACAATGGCATACACCCTGGCTTTACTAACAGGTTTACGGCCCTTCCTTTTCCTTAAAGCATTTATTGATTTGGTCATGAGGGCTGCACACCGCTCTTGCAAATCATCAGCCCGACTAGAAGTTGAACATAAACACTCTGAAGCAACTGCTAGCTGGTCTTTTAATACCCTAACTACTGCCTCTGCCTTCTCCCTTCTATGTGATTCAGTATAAATAACATTAAGAAAGTACCAACCCACTCTGGACACTGTCCTCTTCTCTGCTTTACTTAAATCCAACCCCTTAAGGCTAAAATCTACAAAATGATCTGAGACTTTATCACCCCAAGTCTTATTCAAGGGAGAAGCGTACTTCACAAATTCTTTAGCAAGAGGCTCCCACTCATTGGCTCTGGCCCAGATAGGTAAGCTGCACATTTCCTTCTGGCCGCCACAACCCTCTGCAGCCTTGCTTTTTCTATGCAGCATTTCTATATAGCACAAATTACACATCACACCACAGAAAAAAAACAGGTCTGCCTCAGTTGAATTATAGCACAGATCACGACACAAGCCCCCAAATGTTTTACTTGCGTCTATCTAGCAAGGTTACTTTGTGGTATAAGCAAGAAAGCAGAGACCTCTGCAGTGTGTAAATGTGCTTTTACTAAACAAAAATGCTGTACATACAAAGCTATCACAATATTAGGAATACAGTACAAGACTGACAGATATCTATAACAAGCAAAATGCCTAGCAAAAAAACAGCCTATGGTCTGTAACAGTAGAAATACATTTAAAAGTTACTTAACTCCAGTTACTGTGTTCGTGATCTCCAGTGACAACGAGGACTCAGTTGGTAGTTATTGGAGAATCAGGCGAAAGCATCTTTTTCCTTCAATGGCTGCTTACAAATGAGTCTTTTGGTGTTAAAGCATGATGAGCCCTCCTAGCTTATTCCTGAAACCCCCTTTTATGTGTCAGGCTGTTTGCCATAGTAACCAAACAACAGAAAGCATACCTATTTACTGTAGCTGTAGAGGCAATGGACTGCTGAAACTGTCAACAGTTCCCATTTTTTTGGACAGCCAATGTATTCGTTACCAAAACATTTGTTTGAGAAACAGCCTCAAACAAACTTGAACAAAACCTTATTTCTGTTTCTGTGAAAACTGATTGAGAAAAATAATTAATTCAATATATATATATATATATATATATATATATATATATATATATATATATATATATATACACACACACAGTATCTCACTTTTGTGCGTACACCCCTCACATTTTTGTAAATATTTCATTATATCTTTTCATGTGACAACAAAGGAGAAATTACACTTTGCTACAATGCAAAGTAGTGAGTGCACAGCTTGTATAACAGTGTAAATTTACTGTCCCCTCAAAATAACTCAACACACAGCCATTAATGTCGAAACCGCTGGCAACAAAAGTGAGTACACCCCTAAGTGAAAACGTTCAAATTGGTCTCAAAGTGTCAATATTTTGTGTGGCCACCATTATTTTCCAGCACTGCCTTAACCCTCTTGGACATGGAGTTTACCAGAGCTTAACAGGTTGCTACTGGAGATACTGGAGTCCTCTTCCACCCCTCCATGACGACATCACTTCCATTTGAGGATGCCCCACAGATTTTTAAAAGGGTTTAGGTCTGGAGACATGCTTGGCCAGTCCATCACCTTTACCCTCAGCTTCTTTAGCAAGGCAGTGGTCATCTTGTAGGTGTGTTTGGGGTTGTTATCATGTTGGAATACTGCCCTGCGGCCCAGGCTCCAAAGGGGATCATGCTCTGCTTCAGTATGTCACAGTACATGTTGGCATCCATGGTTCCCTCAATGAACTGTAGCACCCCAGTGCCGACAGCACTCATGCAGCCCCAGACCATGACACTCCCACCACCATGCTTGACTGTAGGCAAGACACGCTTGTCTTTGTACTCCTCATCTGGTTGCCGCCACACACGCTTGACACCATCTGAACCAAATAAGTTTATCTTGGTCTCATCTAACCACAGGACATGGTTCCAGTAATCCATGTCCTTAGTCTGCTTCTTTTCAGCAAACTGTTTGCAGGCTTTCTAGTGCATCATCTTTAGAAGAGCCTTCCTTCTGGGATGACAGACATGCAGACCAACTTGATGCAGTGTGCAGCATATGTTCTGAGCACTGACAGGCTGACCCCCACCCCTTCAAACTCTGCAGCAATGCTGGCAGCACTCATACGTTTATTTCCCAAAGACAACCTCTGGATATGACGCTGAGCACGTGCACTCAACTTCTTGGGTCAACCATGGTAAGGCCTGTTCTGAGTGGAACCTGTCCTGTTAAACTGCTGCATGGTCTTGGCCACCGTGCTGCAGCTCAGTTTCAGGGTCTTGGCAATCTTCTTATAGCCTAGGCCATCTTTATGTAAAGCAACAATTCTCAGATCCATAGAGAGTTCTTTGCCATGAAGTGTTGAACTTCCAGTGACCAGTGTGAGAGAGTGATAACACCAAATTTAACACACCCGCTCCTCATTCACACCTGAGACCTTGTAACACTAATGAGTCACGTGACACTGGGGAGGGAAAATGGCTAATTGGGCCCAATTTGGATATTTTCACAGGGGTGTACTTCTGTTTCCAGCTCTTTAGACATTAATGACTGTGTGCTGACTTATTTTGAGGGGACATCACATTTACACTATTATACAAGCTGTATACTCACTACTTTATATTGTAGCAAAGTGTCATTTCTTCAGTGTTGTCACATGAAAAGATGTAATAAAATATTTTCAAAAATGAGAGGCGTGTACTCACTTTTGTGAGATACTGTATATATATATATATATATATACTCATATCAAGCGCAACTCACCATATAAGGTCTAGACAAGCAGACCTTTGTATTGAAATTGGTATTATTCACTCATATAATTACTGCTTTCTTTTTTTCCCATACGTGTCTGACATGCTCAATCTCGCGCCTTGCCAAAATTTACTGTCATGTTCTTTTGTTTGAATCATGTTGTTCCACTGTTTAAATAAAGGCTTTGTACATTTTGTATAAATGTTTTCATAATTTACTTTAAAACTCAATAAAGATATATTGTTCTAAATTATCATCTGCTAAAACATTGAGTATTATATTCCTAATCTGCCAGGTAGGGAGAAGACACATTGTATTCGTTTAAAATTAGCCTAGAGTTAGGCTTTAAGACATCAGAGGTTTCAAAGTTTGCTTGTTGTAGACTTATACAGTACATCATTTATCCTGCCTGTTTTTGTTCTCCTTTTGAAATACAAGTTAAGACCAGAAAGGGAAATATATGGAAAGAAACTTTTTTATTTGTAGAACCAGAGACAAAAATATATTGTAGGATACGATTTTGATTTTTTTTTTTCATTTTCAGGCAGAAATATGAGTGAGAGTAAATTTGCCTGTAAATTCAACTCATTTTCTGATTCATAATGGGTTCACAGCACAGGCTGAAAAATAGGAGAGAGCATATTTCTTGTGAAGTGCATTGCTTAGGTCTGCAAATTATAGAAAGCACATTACTAAGCTCCTACAGTAAAGAAAAAAATGAAATAAAAAGCGGAGCCCTATTGAATAGACTTCTATTGCGATCCGCTGGGCTGTGAAATCAGTCAATGTGGAAAGTGAAAGTGCTATTGTAAGGAATTAAGAGCCTTAAACTTGGTTCAAGAGCACTCTCTCGTCTATTGGATTTAGTCATGGGGCTGGCGTTCAAGAACAAGATTATGGAGTAATTCAATATGCTCCATGGTGGCTGATTGTGGTATTCTAATCATTATACATGTCCTCAGATGTAATGTAACTCATACCCTTGGAGAGCAGGCTAAGAATTTTAGCTACTTAAGGATTCTGAATATACATATTTACTTATAGCTTGAAAATGTAAGACTACTGAGTTTTTGGAGAACCAAATAGCAGATCCATACTTACATAAAAAAAAAAAAAAAAAAACTTAAATGTGATTTTCTAAAGTATCTGAAACATTAAGGGAATTTTAAACATATATTGCAAGTTGATCACATTTATACACACTCGTGTATACAAAAAATGCCTATAAGTTGTTATACCTCATATATTAGAAAAGATATTAGTAATATAGAGGATGGAGATTCCAACACATAGTTAACTTTCTGTCTAGTGATCCCACAGAAGAATATTAGCTACTGTCAATTCTTACTTTTGCATGACATGACAGCAGAGACAGCTGAGAGGCGCTACAGTTGTTAAATAGCTAATTTTCTGTGCATCTGTGGGTACTTTCACACTTATTTTTTCGTGTGACCAGGCTGCACTGAAACTACACTTAAAAATATGAGATGTGTACATCTTCAATTAAAGTTTTTTGGGGGGAAGCTATTGCATTGCCTGGTGGTCATATGTAGCAAGAGAGTTTTAACACATTAAACATCAAGTCACATACAGTAATCTATCACAATACTCTGAGACATCTGCATGTGTGTGTTGTGTATGTCTGCATGGCTGTATGCTCCCAACATCTCTAATGACTTGGAGCAGCCTTGCTTCAAGATACATCTGTCTTGCAATGAGCTCTGCTTCTTTGCTGTCAGATATCTATAAATCACTCTGCATAAGGTTTTTCAGTAATAACCTAATCCCTCTTTACCATATTGTTCTAATTCTTTTGCCATATTCTTTTAAAGACAAAGCAAAAAAAAAAAAAAAACGGAAGCTGTATTTTCATTTTACAATAAAAGACAAGACAGCTAAAATAATAAATGTGAGTATTGATGTGATTGCAAAAGATCACTTTGTAAAACAACCCATTCCATTTAAAATGGAAATAGATGGCAAAACATTTGTGTATAGATATTTAAAAAAATAACAAATACCCTTTTCCCCCTTTTTTATAAGTGATCACATAATCTCTATTATCAGCTACATAAGAGCTGGGGAGAGGAGAAACAGCATTACACTTATCTTCCCAGTGAAAGATTGTTTGGGGGGAGTAGGGGGTGTCAAGACAAATCTGATCATTGGAGGAGAGCAGGATGAGTTCCCAGCATAGCTAGAGAACTGACCACAGTGTGTTCTTCTGCTTAGTGTCAGTTTATAATAGGACAGAGGGACTGGCAGGAACACCAGGGATTTCACACAAAGAAAGCAATACAAAGAGAACAGGATACTTTTTCATACAAGTACATGGTACAGCAGGCACAAATCAGGAATATGAAATGTTAGGGTTGAGGGGAGATGGGCGGAGCCTAGCGGAGCAGACATGCATTGTTAGAGCTCCGCACCGCTGAGGAGAGAAGAGAAGGACAAAGTGGAGCCTGCAGGCTCAAAAGGTATCCATTTGAACCTTTTTGCCCCAGGGAACAAACTGTGAAAGTTTGGGCAGGAAATATGGTACTGGGAGGAAACGGTGGCAGAAATAAAAATCACCTCACAAAGAGCTCACAGGCACTCACTGCAGCTGAAGCAGCTCCAGTCACCTCACAAGATACAATTTCAGGGCGCTCTCACAGACAGAAAATGTCACAGCAAGACTCTCCATTTGAGTCAGATACAGAACAAATCCTCTCACAAACTTCTCCACAAGCCTCCTCAGCATCCCCAGTAATATTATTACAATTTGAAAAGATGCTTCACAAGGCTTTAAAACAAACCTCAGACCAAATAACAAAAAGCCTAACCAAAGAAATAAGAGAGCTGGGAAACCGCACCGCAGCCTTAGAAATAAAAATGGATGAAATTGAAATTACAACCCAAGAAAATATAACAGAATTGGAACAATTAAAAAAAGAGAATTTAATACTTCAAACTAAGCTCGAAGATTACGAAAATAGAGCCAGACGTTCAAACTTGCGCATAAGGGGAATACCTGAAACTGTGACAGACCTGCAATCTACTATTACTGCTCTATTACAAGAACTAAAGCCAGATATCCCTATTGAACATTTAGAACTGGACAGAGTACACAGAGCCCTCACAGCCAAAAAGAAAGATGGACCCCCACGTGATATAATCACAAAATTTCATTATTACAGAACGAAAGAACAAATACTAATTGCTGCAAGAGAAAAAAAGGAACTTCATTTTCAAGGACACAATTATCAAATTTTTGCTGACCTATCCCAACTTACTATTACTAAAAGACGATCCATGAAACCCCAACTAATGGAACTGCAACGCCACAACATTATGTATCAATGGGGCTTCCCCTTTTCAGTCAGATTTAACTACCAAGGTACAATTTACAGAAGCAGATCAGCAGATGAACTACAACAAACCCTTTTAAAATTAAATCTGACAGAACCCACAAGCAGCAACTCTCCCACACGCAGAAGAATGGCATCATCTTCACCTTCAAGCAGCACTCAGAAAATTTCAGAACAAAATGGGAATCATCATTCTCACAAAAGAGGCCGTTATGCCACATCATCCATGGACCAAGAAGATTCAATGGACTGACATCCTAATTCCTGATATCTCTTCATTTATTATACTAAGAGATGGTTCTCTATAAAAAAACCTGTATTTATAACTGAATGTAACTGCATTCTGATAGTCACACACTGTGTGGGATCATGTTACATTCCAGTTATATTTCTTATTACTTCTGATTCATATAGCCTTAGAATATATAAGTGAAATAAGGAAATTCTTGTTCAGTTATATATTATCAGGTAATAACAATAGATTTATTACTTTTTAGGACAAATATGTTCAATAATCCAGAAGTAATGGAAGCTTTTTCTTTCTTTTCTTAAAACAAATATATTATTACCTAACTAGTTCCTAGAATTATGTTTTTGTTTATTCTAATCTGAAGCAATACAACCTCAATTTTATGAGTTAACATATCTAAACAGTTACATATGAATAAAATATGTAATTGTTTACTCTAAAAGGGTTAAAATCCCAAAATAATTCAAACTATCTTCATCAATACCAAAGTTATTAACAGTACCTTTCTAACTGAATTATTTAGCCTAGGGCAAGACTAACCATATACAACCACCCTGGAATAAATAATTTCAACAAAAACTATATTCTGCACTCCAATTAATGAAACATCATTTTGATGTCTTTTGACATAGCACTTCTCTCCTGTAAGCGGAAGATCCGTGCACCCCCATTAGCCCTCCTCATTCTCCCAACCATATTATGTGGGAGTGTGACGAAGGCACTTATTCCCCTGAGAGAGATATTTATTCTCTTTCACGGGTAAATTGTGATTACTTGCAAAAAATAATTTATACAATGTATCATCTAATCTCATATGTTTTTTGTTTACTCTTTACTCCAGAATTCACTGGTTTCTTTTCTATCTATTCATCTCTTCAGTCCACACAGGTTGATCTGCGCAGTCAGCTCTGCATAACAAAAAGTAAGTCAAAACTATTTGATCTGTTGCCATGGCACCACTGAATATACTTTCCCTGAATGTTCAGAGAATAAATGTCCCTCAAAACAGGACCAAAGCCTTCCGTACTTTCCATAACAAGAAGGCTCACATAGTATGCCTTCAAGAAACACACTTCACCAAAGATTCTACTCCAAAATATATTTCTCCTTTTTATCAACAAATTTACTTGGCTTCTGCCTGTACCAAGCAAAGGGGAACTCTAATTGCATTTCCCCGATCCACACCATTCACCTTATCATTAGAAATTAAAGACCCAGAAGGTAGATACCTGATACTCATGGGTTATATAATGGATACAGCAATCACGGTGATTTCCTACTACGCTCCTAACAAACAACCTACACCATTCCTCTCACATATATTACAAGTGATTAATACACACAAAATAGGAACAGTGATAATGTGTGGGGATTCGAACCAGGTCCTCCTCCCATTTCTAGATAAATCACCTTTTACACCATCCAAAATAACCTCTAGATTACCTTTTTCTCAACTTCTTTCCAAATACAATCTGGTAGATTCGTGGAGAGAAAGTAACCCAATGAAAAAGAAATTCACTTATTTCTCACACCCTCATCAAACCTTCACCAGAATAGATCATATTTTTCTAACAATAGGAATGATACCAGAAATTATTGCATCAGATATAATTCCGATTCCGTGGTCTGACCATAATGCAGTATACACTACTATAGCCTCAGCCATACCAAAAGCGCATGACCCAACGTGGTACTTACCGGACATAATGCTCAAACACCCACTACATCAGATGGCCATTGAACAAGCTTTAAAGGAATACATATCAATTAATAATACAACAGACGTCTCCCCAATAACACTGTGGGAAGCTCATAAGCCTGTCTTGCGTGGTACAATACAAAGACAAATGGCAATATTTAAACGGGAATGCAAAAATCTAGCAAAAAAACTAGAACTCAATTTTAATGCAGCCTACATATCATTTCAAGATAATCCATCTCAGAGTACAAAATCTCATCTGGAAAAATCTAGATTGGAATACGATCTATTTCTCACTGAGTCAGTTGATAAATCCCTCAAACGCTCAAAACACAATTTCTACATGAATATAAACAAACCAGGTACATATTTGGCTCAGGCATTAAATTCAACTAACAAATCTTTCAAACCAATACGTTTGAAATTATCAAAAAATGTTTACACTTGTAATCCAGTTAAAATAGTCCATAAATTTCACTCACATCTCGCAACTTTATACAAGACAAACAATGAATTTAATCCTACAGAGGCTGAATCCTTCTTCTCAAAAATAACCTTACCTGAGTTATCTCAGAATCAAAAAAGCAGTTTGGATGAGCCTATAACTATAGATGAAGTTGCTAACGCCATAAAAGACCTAAAACTTAACAAAAGACCAGGCCCAGACGGCTACTCGGCTTTATACTATAAAACATTCTCAGAAATACTCTCTCCCATTCTCACTGAAACTTTTAACAAACTTCTAGATGGACATTCTTTTCGGCAAGAAACACTAATGGCAATTGTTTGTATGATCCCAAAACCCCTTTCTGATGATACTTCCTGTGTGAATTATCGGCCTATCTCTCTGTTAAACCTCGATATTAAATTATTAGCAAAAATAATAGCAAAACGCCTCAATAGCATTATAGGAAAATTAATACATAGAGATCAAGTAGGCTTCATGCCAAATAGACAGGCAGGCGATAATATACGCAGGGCAGTGTTCTTGGCACATATTGCTAAAAAACGGAAAATCCCTTTATGTTTTCTATCTCTCGATATTAAGAGGGCATTTGACACAGTATCCTGGCAATATATGCATTATTCATTACAAAAATGGGGTTTTGGACCCCACTTTTTAACATGGATCAAAGCATTATATAATAAACCCAAAGCCTATATAAAATATGCTGGATACAAATCTGATGCCTTTAATATCGAAAGAGGTACCCGACAGGGTTGCCCATTATCTCCATTATTATTTGCCCTTATACTCGAACCCATGGCCCAATACATCAGAACAAACCAAACTATAACTGGCATTGAAGTAGGAGGTATTACACACAAATTATGTATATTTGCAGACAATATATTACTTTTTCTATCATCACCACAGGTCTCTGGTCCTAACTTAATACCAGCTCTTGATGGATTTGCAGCCCTATCCGGCCTTATGATTAATCCTAAGAAATGCCTAGTGCTTAATATTTCACTCACAAACATGGAATTGATCCCGGCTAGGGCTGCACTCCCATTCACATGGGCAGAAAAATCAATCCCATATCTTGGAATTCATTTAACAGCATCTCATTCTGACTTATTCTCAACCAATTATCCTCCTGTATTAAGACAGATCACAAATCTAATAAAACAATGGTCGCAACTTCCTTTATCCTGGATAGGGAAGATTAATGCAATCAAAATGACTATTCTACCCAAATTGCTTTATCTATTCAGAGTCCTCCCTATTCCAATTCCTTCCTATTTTTTGAGAATAGTACAAAAAAGAGCAACTTCGTTTATATGGGGCTCTTCTAAACCACGTATACCTATACACACACTACATCTTCCCAAAAATAAAGGAGGCCTGGGATACCCTAATTTTACTAACTACTACAGAGCAGCACATTTGGCCAGTCTGTCCAAATACCATGCAAAACAGGAAATCCCATTATGGGTATTTATAGAGGCTTCAGAAAATGACCCTCTATTAATATCAAATTTATTATGGCTTGATCCTAAAGACCGCTTTAAAATTCATAATCCCATAACTAAACACTTCTTATCTCTCTGGGATAAACTAAAAACCAAATATCAGTTACAATCTCCACACAATCCTCTCCTTTCTTTTATCAGAAATCCGGCCTTTTATCCGGCATGGATCTACCCAAATTCTTTTAAAGCTTGGACAACATCAGGCATTCAGACACTAAATGACTTCATAGCATCTAAATCATTCCTTTCATTCCCATCGCTTAGAGAAAAATATGATCTACCAAACTCTAAGATATTTAGATATCTCCAAATCAAAAATTTCTATACACCATTCCTAAAGGGGGATACACCATTATCCCAATTATCCATTTTTGAATCAATCTGTACAAAAGATCCATTTGCTAAAGGTGCAATTTCATCACTTTATAATCAATTATATGGAGTAGCAAATCTTAACAGACCCTCTTACGTTCAGAGGTGGGAGGAGGACCTGGGACGAACTTTTGAAGACACGGACTGGTCTAACATATGGCTCACATCTAAGTCATCTTCACCCAACATCTTAGCACTGGAGACAAATTATAAAGTCCTAACTCGCTGGTACCTTGTACCCGCTAGAGTGGCAAAATATTCACCTAATACCTCAGCTCTTTGTTTTCGAGGATGCCCAGAAATAGGCACATATTTACACATATGGTGGACGTGCCCAGTAATCCAAACCTTCTGGAAGGAAGTCTTCGTGATTGCATCTAAAATATTTAAAAAAATAATACAACCAGATCCATATTTAACTTTACTTAATCTAAAACCGGAATGGTTAACACTCTCTCAATTCAAACTTATGATCCAACTAATAACGGCTGCAAAACAAACAGTGGCCAAGGCATGGAAATCTCCTACATTGGTACTAGCAGAAACAATTCACAGAATGAATAATACAATGTCCCATGCTAAGATGGTAGCCATCGATCAAAATCAAATTCCAAAATTTGAAAAACTTTGGCATCCTTGGATAAAACAACAGTTCCAGTCAAACTTCAATGACTCTGTCCTGATGCCATGGTAACAGATTAAATGACTTACAGAGACACCCATTCTAAGGCTTCAAAGAGAACTAAAAAGAATAATAAACTGACGAGCGGGACAACCTTGTGGACCATACCTCTACCTTTCAACCCTTTTTCTTCTTTCTCTTTCCTTTTCTCCACCTTACGATTAAAGCTCATTATCAGAATTTATTTGACCTATATACACTCTACTTGTAAACAATATGTATAGTAGGTATAAATCATTTAAATACCTACAAAAGTAACTAAGGAAATGATATATATCTTTAATTTAGGTTTACGTGAACCCAATGTTTAATATTTGAAATTTCATGATATTTACCTATATAAACCCTACTGTAAAACAATGAGCTTACTTTATAGATCCTTGTAAACTTACTTTATGTATCTTTATAATATTGTATACTCAATAAACTTCTTTTGACAAGGAAATGTTAGGGTTTACATATTCTTTAATGTACAATGATTTTTATATTCACTATTTATTTTGCACACAACTCCAGAAAACAGCATGTTATCCATCTACTGTATCTGTGGGTTTACTTAAAACACAGAAAGACGTGCATAAATTTGCTGTCATGTGATCCTCTGTGGTGCAATTTTCGATAGTGGTGACCAGTGATTCAAAATTGCTCTCTAGCTGTCCAGTTCTGTTGTCGTGGTCAGGGGTCAGGCTCAGAGACCAGTAGCTATAGCAGTAGAGAGGCTCCCACCAACCAGCAGGATGGGTACACAAGCAGGTTACTGTGGCAGATGGCGCAGGCTCACCCATGGTTCGGGGTCTAAGCACTAACTGGTATTTACCAGAGTTCCTGATGGTGGAGATGTTTTGCTGCATGTTAGTGCCAGGTTATGGTCCTCAGAATCACCCTACCAAGAATTGTGCAAGCTGCTGTTCAGTAGCAGATATAGCAGGTAGGGATCAAGCAGTCAAACACAATAGAAATCTCTCCTGCGCTCAGTGGTCTAGTTCCTCAATGTGTGGTGTGACCGAATACATTCAGTAGTATCCGCCATCTTGCAGCCCTCCTCAGAATAATGGGTATTCACAGGCTAAAGAAAAAAGAGAAAAGGAGGGCGAACCGATGTAGTGCATTACCACTGGTAAAACTTTATTGAAGTAAAAAACAGCAAAATATATACGGACAATGTTACAGGTACGCAGTTCTGAACATTGACAGATCAGGGCCTGACGTCAAGTGGATATAGCGATGGCTGACGCGTTTCAGGGGAGAATCCCCTTTCTCAGAGCCTAAGCGGGCAATGGCTGCTCACATGTACGGTCTCCTCTATATATGTGTGTGTGTGTGTGTCTGTGCATCCCAATCACCACCAGCACCCACCCACACAAGTCACGCCCACCTACACAAGTCCCATTCCCCCACACCTCTCTACATTAAGGGCACTCCCTGAACTGCACCCAGTCTTCAGAATGTAGCACCATAGAGTTTAAGGCCAGTAACCCCATACATGCATGGCCAGTGATTAAATTGGTGAATTACCATAATCCTAATGGACTGGTGAAGAATCCATGGGGAGGCTGTTTGGCCTCCCATTCGGAGGTGGTCAGGCATAAAATATACCTGTACCACCCCCACATCTACCACATAATATGGGGATAGTGGGGTGACACATACCAGATAGAGTGGCGCCTTCTGCTGCCGTCCTTCGCCGGTGGAACGCGTGCAGGTATATATGCGTACATGTGAGCAGCCATTGCCCGCTTAGGCTCTGAGGAAGGGGGTTCTCCCCTGAAACGCGTCAGCCATCGCTATATCCACTTGACATCAGGCCCTGATCTGTTGATGTTCAGAACTGTGTACCTGTAACATTGTCCATGCCTGTTATCCATGCTCGTTTGTGAGTATATATTTTGCTGTTGTATACTTCAATAAAGTTTTACCAGTGGTAATGCACTAGGTCGGTGCGCCCAAAAGGTCAGTAACAAGTAGTAGGAGATAAGGACAACTGCAGGTACACAAAGGAGAAAGATATTAGCTGGAGAGAGCACAATAATCTGGCAAACAGGAAGCACAGAGGCATGGCTTAAATCAGGAAGTTCATGTTCAAGGTTAACCAGAAACAAGAGACAAGGCAAGGTTGTCCTAAGAGATCAAACAGAGAGCTATCCAGCATCTCAGGTGGTACAGCAAGAAGAGCCACAGCCAGATGTTGCAGGTTCTGATCCAGACCCTGACAGTACTCTTCTCTTTCCATGACTGCCCTGGACATCTTAGGGCCTGGTCTGTGGGGAAACCCCTGGTGGAAGTCTTTTGTCAATCTGGGAGCATGAAGGTTTTCCTCATGTTTCCAAGAATTTTCCTGTGGTCCATATCCTGTCCATTGAACCAGATATTGTAATTTGTTCCTAAAGATCCTGGAATCAAGAATTCTTTCAACCACAATTTCTTCTTCACCCTGCACCTCAACAGGTAGAAGAGGTGGAAGAAATCTTCAAAAAAAATGATTTTTTATTAAACAGTTTGAGTAGGGATACGTGAAAAACAAGGTGAATCTTCATACTGTCATGAAGTTTCAAGTGAAAGATGACTGGGTTGATTGGAGCAGAAACTTGGAAAGGTCCCACAAATGTTTGACCCATCTTAGCAGATAGAACAAGAATATTCACATTTTTGGTAGATAAACAAACTTTGTCACCTACATGAAAAGTAGGGAATGGTTTGCAATGTTAGTCAGCAGCCTTCTTGTAATATTCCTGAGCTTTCTTTAAAGTATCGATCATTTTGAATTCCAAATGTTTATAACCAGTGTAAACAGTTACAGGATGATTAGTCCCTTCCAGCAGATGCCTCCATTCAGAAAAGGCTTCCTTATTTGCCAGCAACTCTTTTATTTGCCAATGGCATAATTGTTTTTAGCTGAAGACAAGCAAGAGAAATACACACAAGAATGAAGCCTCCACTTCCATGATAAAAGGTAGTTCAGGAATAGGATGTACCAATATTGGTGCAGAAGTGAAAAGAGTCCTTAGCTTACTAAAGGCAGTCTTTACCTCAGGTGACCACACAAAGGGTATTCCTTTCTTTGTCAACTGTTGCCTTAAATGCGCAAGCCAAGCTGTGCTTTGTGAATGGTCCTGCAGTCTTCTGGGACCTTTGATGTGTCCCAGAAGGCTGTGGGGGAAGGAGGGGGGCTGAAATTCTGCAAAGATCACCACGGCGATCTTACCTGAAGTGAGATTGGGTACCTGTTAAAACCAGGGAGGATGCAAACAAGTGCAACTTCCCCTTTTGGGTGAAGTTTTGCTGTAAATATTGTGGCTACATAAATTTTCTCTCTTAAGGCTAGGAACATTTTTCAAGGCCACTTCTTGAGGAAGGTGTGCAAAAACACTATATAAAAATTGTATAAGGTGGCAAAGAGAAAACAGTCCATTGGGAGAAAATGTCTATAAATAATACAATTTAATTATTTGGCGTTGGTTCTTTTAAGAAGCAAAAGCCTATAATAAAAGGAATCACAAATGTCATTTGTGTATTGTAATTCATATTGCAGAAAGATAGTTCATGGGAATATATAAATAAATACTGTTGTATTATGTTTATATCTATATCTATATATTTATATCTTAGAGGAATTACATTTAAACAATGCAGATGTTGAGGTAATAAAATGATAATTTTGAAAATGATGAATAAAATATGTTTTGGTTAAAAAAAAAAAGAAATATTAAGTATAACACACTATTTCTATGGCTGGCTGATGATACATTTGTATTCAAAAAAAGAAAAAAAAAAGTACAATAGAAAGGGGGATGAATTAAAGAGCTAATTTATTTATACACAAACCAACGAATAAACAATAATGTAATAAATGTTTTAAACATATGTCAAGAACTATTTTATTATAGAGTAAGGGCCAGTTCACACCATTGAAACACAGTCTGGATGCGTTCCAGATGCTTTTTTGCATGGGCGTTTTTGACACGTTCCAGTGTGGTTTTGGTGTGTTTTTTATGCAGTTCAGTGCAGTTTTTATAAATAATGATATTTGAAGCGCTTCACAATGTGCATGAAAATGAATATATAAGAATAAATATAAATATAAATAGTCAAATAAATCCAGCGGTGAGTAAAAATTCCTAAAAAATCCAGCAATCAAAATAGTGTAAAATTATAAAAAATTAGTGACACCAAATGTGTAAAAAAATTCACATAAAAAATCCACATAAAAATAAATATATAGGGATGTATTCAGAAGGTTCAATTATACAGGTGTAGAATCCTGATTGGTATAGAGCTTTTGATCACTAGCAAAGCTGTTTAAAAACACTTGCTTAATCAAGGTGCTCATTGACCTTCATAGAAACAATGTGCTTTTTGCTTCTATTCACAACCAATGTGAGAATCATAAACAAGCAGATAAGAGAAAAAAACCAATCATTGTGCAATAGTTAGGATACCAAGGTACACAGGCAAACTTCAATCCACTCACGTGTGCCTTATAATGATAAGGCATATGTAGGTTTTACTATAGCAGTCAGCCGCCTTAGACAGGAGCAGATTCAGTGCAGTACACTGTGTGATACTGCTGATCTGCACAGAGCGTCCTTGGCTCCTCCCACACGTTACATCACAGTCACGTGACTTTTTCAAGGATAATACAAGCTCTGACGGACTCAGCTTTATAGCACAACAGAAGAGTGGTTGCCATGGCTACAGCATGAGTTTGTCATCATTCTGCTTCCTGCATATACTTCAATCCTGTTAAAACCTACTTTTATTAGACATGTAATTCATATGAATATCATTGGTTTATCAAAACCACGATTCCATGTGTAAAAAACACAGTGTGTAAAAAGTAAAAAATATATATATTGATATCTCTAATCACGTTTACTTTTTCAACTCCCTCCAGTGGTCACAATTGGTATAACATCTCACAGAGGGAATATATGGCAAAGCGTTGTCTCTAATGGTTTTGATAATTGACCAGTGCCCCATGATATCACAAAAATGGGGTATCCACATGCTCTGCTCATAAATGTATGGAAAACGGAGTAAACAAGATGACATGATATATATATATATATATATATATATATATATATATATATATATATATATATATATATATAAAATATACATATATAGAATTAAAATAAGATATGATATAAGAAATAGGGAAATAATATTAAAATGTAAAATTAAAATCTAAAAATTCCATGATAGAATATTGCAAAAATGGATGATGACCATTATTTATATGCTAGAACTGAACCAAATATTGCCACTCAGAAAAAACTGGTATTGGACAAATAATGAGAATATTGGACCAAAAAATAAAAAATAAAAAATAAAATATAAAAAATAAAATTAAAATATATATCATAAAAATATATATATAAATCTGAAAAATCTCTAAAAATCAGAAATAAAACAATTCAGGTCGAATTCAATGTTCAAACCATGGGGTTCTAATGTACCCATCTGGAATATCCATTTGGATTCATTCTTGCTGAGTTCCCTCACTTTATGGGAACCCCTCCAATGAGCCTTATACTTTTGAATAGCCCAGAATTGGAGACCCCTAGGGTCTCCGTTATGATACCTATCAAAATGTTTTGAAACACTGTGTTTTGGATAGCCTTTTCTAATGTTCTGGATATGCTCTCTTATTCTCTTCCACATTGGTCGCTTCGTTCTGCCAATGTATTGGAGGGAGCAGGAGCACTGTAAAGCATATACCACCCCCTCAGTCCTGCAAGATATAAAATCCTTTATTTCAAATTCTTGTCCAGTATTTGTTGAAGAAAATTTCTGACATTTGTATCCATTTTGATTAGTATTTATGCAGGCATAACACCTTTTACAGGGATAGAATCCTTTACCCTGAAAAAAGGTTAAATCAGTTATTCTCTTGGGTGGGTTGGGTACATTTTTAGCTATGATGTCCCTTAGAGTTGGAGCTCGTCTATAAATGAATCTCGGTTTTTCTGGGAGTATATTTGCCAAAGTAGTGTCAGTTTTTAAAATAGACCAATGTCTTTTTATAATCCTCTCCATCCTCCTGTGTTGTATACTGAAGTCCATTATCAGAGGTATGTCATCTGTTTTGTCATTTACCTTGATTTTATCTTGGATTAGCGCTTCCCTTGAGGTTTGATTGACTTCTGTTATTTTTTCTTCTATAAAACATTTATTGTACCCCTTTTCTTCAAACCTCTTACCTATCCACTGAGCTTGTTTAAGATAGTCACTATTTTCTGAACAATTTCTCCGTAAGCGAATAAACTGGCCCTTCGGAATGTTGATTAACCATGGCTCATAGTGGCAACTCGTTACTGGTATATAGCTGTTCCTTTCCACCGGTTTGAAGAAAGTTTTAGTGCTGATGATATTGGCTGTTAGTTTTATTTCAAGATCAAGGAACTGGATTTTAGTCTCACTAATTTGATGTTCAAGTTTAATATTTTTTTGGTTCATATTCAAACGTTGGAAAAAGGATCTTAAACTCAGTTCATCACCCTTCCAAATAATAATACAATCGTCTATGAATCTTTTATATAGAACCAGTTCCTTCGGAGTATTTAAAAAGATGGCATCCTCCTCCCATTTTGCCATGAATATGTTGGCTACACTTGGGGCATATTTAGCTCCCATCCCAATACCCGTTAGTTGTCGAAAATAATTGTCATTATACCAGAAGTAGTTATGTTGAATACCAAAGGCCAGGCTTCTAAGAAGAAATCTTTTCTGTTTAGAAATGAGATGGCTGAATGAATCCATAGCCCATTTAGATGCTTCTATTGCATCGCTATGTTCAATTATTGTGTACAGTGAAGCAACATCAGCAGTTGCTAACAGATATCTTCCATTAGGGTCCAGGGTCAGAGATTTTAATATTTGTAATAAATGTTTGGTATCACGCAGATAGGCTTTGGTGTTAGGTACTAGGGGTTGCAAGAATTTGTCCACATATTCCCCTAGTCTTGCATTGATCGATTGAATCCCATTAATGATGGGTCTTCCTGGTGGTGCCTCAGCATTCTTATGGATCTTCGGGATGGTGTAAATGATTGGAACTCTACATGTATCTGGTACTAAATATCTAGATTCTTTTTTGGATAGAATATTTTTGTTGATTCATTTTTGAATCAAAGAGGACTGATCTCGTTTGTATTCTCTAGTAGGATTGCTACTGAGTTTCAGATATGTGTTATTATCGTTAAGTTGTCCCATCAGTTCCTGGTGGTAGTATTCCTTAGTTAGTACTACAATGGCGCCCCCTTTGTCGGCCGGTCTAATTATAATATCTTTATTTGCTTCCAATTGTTTTATACCTTGTTGTATATGCTGGGATTCCGAGATTCTACTGAACTTGAGTTGTTCCAGGTCTTTGATCACCATTTTTTAAACACCTCAATATGTTCATTATTTGTAGAGGGTGGATTGAATAGTGACTTATTTCTTAAATCACTATGCTGTACTCCTCTGCCAAGTTCCACTCCTTTGTTCAATGTAGATGGTGGTCTGGATAATAAGTATTTCTTGATATTCAATTTCCTGGTGTATTTTTGTATGTCAATATACATCTGGAATTTGTCCAGATTCTTTTTTGGTGCATATTTAAGGCCTTTGTCCAGTGTGATTAATTCCGCTCGTGTGAGCTCTTTGCCGCTGAGGTTGTAGATGCCTTCCCCTAGTGCTCTCTTTTTCTTTTGGGTTTGCCATCCTGCTCTGCATCCCCTTTTATGGTGTTTGGACTTCTTTCTCTGTTTGTATATTCCTGTAGGGGTGGGGGATCTTCGTTTCTGCGGAAATCTAAAAAAGATCTTGACTGTTCTTCCTCTATGTAATTTCGAAGAGGCTCGTATCTATTGGTGGTAGGCAATGGGCTCCTCCTATCAGGATATCTGTATTGGTGGTATTCTCTGGTCCCATTCCTATTACCATTGGACTGGTGGTCTCGAGATTCACCATTGCTCTGTTGATAGTCCCTATGATCTCTCCTATCCTGATCATACAGATAATCCCTTGGCTGATCCCTATAAGGTTGTTGGTAGGAGTTTCTGGGGTCATTTCTGGAATTATATTGATTTTCTCTTGGTTCAGTTCTAGTTGAATGTTGATAGTATCCTTGTTCCCCATACCTGGGGTACCTGCCATTTTCCACCTGATCATATTGCGATTCATTACCTGATTGGTGCGATCTTGATTGATTGTAGGGTGGATAGTGGGGTTTGTTTGGTCTTTTATTGGCATTATTTTTCCAGTAAGGTCTTCTTGGTGATTTATTTTTTGTTTTGTTCCTCCACCAAGGTTTTGGTGTTCTTGATCCATTGTCATGTGTGTTACTTTGTTCCCATTGTTTCTGTTGGTTATATCTTGGGGTTTCTGGTGTCCTGGATCTCCTTTCTGGAGTCCTATAATATGTATTTCTCCTGGGGCTAACTATCCTCACCTCTCTATCTGGTGATGAGGCTATAGACCCAGTTTTACCTTGTTTGGCATTGATTTGCCAATTGAAAACCTGTTCTAACTGATAATCATTGGTATCTCTGAGGTATTTTCTCTTTTTCCTTTGTTTCAATTCAACATCTTTCTGTTCTAACACTTTATTCAGTTGTTGAGTTAGTGATGAAAAAGGTGCTGTCTCTTTAAAAGGGTCCAGTGTGGTTTTGCATTCAGCAATTTGCTGGTTAATCATGTTTAATTTCCTTTGTTTCCTTTTTAAGGCAAAATGTACTAGATCCAGACCTTTATCGTTAAAAAATTTATACCACTCATTAGTTGCGTCTTGATCTGTCAAACCATCACAGATAGGTACATCCCATCTCAATCTTCTCGGGACAATTTTATCTTTAATGTATTGTTCATGAGCAGCTATGTCCCACCATAGGCTCACCTTTTTTTCCATTAGGTGGCCGAATTTCCTAAAATTGGTGTCTAGATCACCCTTATCGGTGCTAGGTGCAGTGGAAAAAACATTTTCCAAATTAATTGTGCGTTTTTCAATAAAATCAAAAATATCCATCACTGCAGCTATATGTGAAAAAACTGAAAAATAAGTGGAAAAAATATATATAAAACACAAAGCGCTGTGATGCTAAATAGCTGATAATTACACATAAAACCAAGTGAGGCTGCTATCAAAAGAGAGTGTTTTCAGAGTCACTTAAAAAGAATAAATAATGATATTTGAAGCGCTTCACAATGTGCATGAAAATGAATATATAAGAATAAATATAAATATAAATAGTCAAATAAATCCAGCGGTGAGTAAAAATTCCTAAAAAATCCAGCAATCAAAATAGTGTAAAATTATAAAAAATTTGTGACACCAAATGTGTAAAAAAATTCACATAAAAAATCCACATAAAAATAAATATATAGGGATGTATTCAGAAGGTTCAATTATACAGGTGTAGAATCCTGATTGGTATAGAGCTTTTGATCACTAGCAAAGCTGTTTAAAAACACTTGCTTAATCAAGGTGCTCATTGACCTTCATAGTAACAATGTGCTTTTTGCTTCTATTCACAACCAATGTGAGAATCATAAACAGGCAGATAAGAGAAAAAAACCAATCATTGTGCAATAGTTAGGATACCAAGGTACACAGGCAAACTTCAATCCACTCACGTGTGCCTTATAATGATAAGGCATATACAGGTTTTACTATAGCAGTCAGCCGCCTTAGACAGGAGCAGATTCAGTGCAGTACACTGTGTGATACTGCTGATCTGCACAGAGCGTCCTTGGCTCCTCCCACGCGTTACATCACAGTCACGTGACTTTTTCAAGGATAATACAAGCTCTGACGGACTCAGCTTTATAGCACAACAGCAGAGTGGTTGCCATGGCTACAGCATGAGTTTGTCATCATTCTGCTTCCTGCATATACTTCAATCCTGTTAAAACCTACTTTTATTAGACATGTAATTCATATGAATATCGTTGGTTTATCAAAACCACGATTCCATGTGTAAAAAACACAGTGTGTAAAAAGTAAAAAATATATATATTGATATCTCTAATCACGTTTACTTTTTCAACTCCCTCCAGTGGTCACAATTGGTATAACATCTCACAGAGGGAATATATGGCAAAGCGTTGTCTCTAATGGTTTTGATAATTGACCAGTGCCCCATGATATCACAAAAATGGGGTATCCACATGCTCTGCTCATAAATGTATGGAAAACGGAGTAAACAAGATGACATGATATATATATATATATATATATATATATATATATATATATATATATATAAAATATACATATATAAAATTAAAATAAGATATGATATAAGAAATAGGGAAATAATATTAAAATGTAAAATTAAAATCTAAAAATTCCATGATAGAATATTGCAAAAATGGATGATGACCATTATTTATATGCTAGAACTGAACCAAATATTGCCACTCAGAAAAAACTGGTATTGGACAAATAATGAGAATAATGGACCAAAAAATAAAAAATAAAATATAAAAAATAAAATTAAAATATATACCATAAAAATATATATATAAATCTGAAAAATCTCTAAAAATCAGAAATAAAACAATTCAGGTCGAATTCAATGTTCAAACCATGGGGTTCTAATGTACCCATCTGGAATATCCATTTGGATTCATTCTTGCTGAGTTCCCTCACTTTATGGGAACCCCTCCAATGAGCCTTATACTTTTGAATAGCCCAGAATTGGAGACCCCTAGGGTCTCTGTTATGATACCTATCAAAATGTTTTGAAACACTGTGTTTTGGATAGCCTTTTCTAATGTTCTGGATATGCTCTCTTATTCTCTTTCACATTGGTCGCTTTGTTCTGCCAATGTATTGGAGGGAGCAGGAGCACTGTAAAGCATATACCACCCCCTCAGTCCTGCAAGATATAAAATCCTTTATTTCAAATTCTTGTCCAGTATTTGTTGAAGAAAATTTCTGACATTTGTATCCATTTTGATTAGTATTTATGCAGGCATAACACCTTTTACAGGGATAGAATCCTTTACCCTGAAAAAAGGTTAAGGTCAGTTCTAGCATATAAATAATGGTCATCATCCATTTTTGCAATATTCTATCATGGAATTTTTAGATTTTAATTTTACATTTTAATATTATTTCCCTATTTCTTATATCATATCTTATTTTAATTTTATATATGTATATTTTATATATATATATATATATATATATATATATATATATATATATATATATCATGTCATCTTGTTTACTCCGTTTTCCATACATTTATGAGCAGAGCATGTGGATACCCCATTTTTGTGATATCATGGGGCACTGGTCAATTATCAAAACCATTAGAGACAACGCTTTGCCATATATTCCCTCTGTGAGATGTTATACCAATTGTGACCACTGGAGGGAGTTGAAAAAGTAAACGTGATTAGAGATATCAATATATATATTGTTTACTTTTTACACACTGTGTTTTTTACACATGGAATCGTGGTTTTGATAAACCAATGATATTCATATGAATTACATGTCTAATAAAAGTAGGTTTTAACAGGATTGAAGTATATGCAGGAAGCAGAATGATGACAAACTCATGCTGTAGCCATGGCAACCACTCTGCTGTTGTGCTATAAAGCTGAGTCCGTCAGAGCTTGTATTATCCTTGAAAAAGTCACGTGACTGTGATGTAACGTGTGGGAGGAGCCAAGGACGCTCTGTGCAGATCAGCAGTATCACACAGTGTACTGCACTGAATCTGCTCCTGTCTAAGGCGACTGACTGCTATAGTAAAACCTGCATATGCCTTATCATTATAAGGCACACGTGAGTGGATTGAAGTTTGCCTGTGTACCTTGGTATCCTAACTATTGCACAATGATTGGTTTTTTTCTCTTATCTGCCTGTTTATGATTCTCACATTGGTTGTGAATAGAAGCAAAAAGCACATTGTTACTATGAAGGTCAATGAGCACCTTGATTAAGCAAGTGTTTTTAAACAGCTTTGCTAGTGATCAAAAGCTCTATACCAATCAGGATTCTACACCTGTATAATTGAACCTTCTGAATACATCCCTATATATTTATTTATTTATTTTTTTTTAAATTTATTTTTATTCAAATTTTCCTTATAAGACACAAAGACATAAAGACATATACAAATTGGTTGTCTAGCTTGTACAGGTAATATCGCAAGTACATCAGGTAAAAAAAAAGAAAAAAAAAAAAAAAAAAATGAAAGGGAAAGAAAAAGAGAGGAATACATCCATGCAATACAATTTTAACATGTAAGTGAAAAGGGGATTTTTGGAATTTTTGGGCCGCCCCCCCACTGCCCATAAAGGCCTATACCTATTAACTAGGAATTACATTTAATCGTTGATTCTTGGTATCGTAACTGAAGCTAGTCCAACATTAGTAAGCAATGTTCATTTCCTCCAGCCACCCACTCCAAACCTTATTAAATTTCAATTGGCAGCCTCTATTAAGATAGGTATCTTTATATAGTGGAAGATTATCGTTAACCAAACGTTTCCACTGGACATTTGTGGGGGGATAGGGCTTCTTCCATTGAAATGTTATGGTTTTCCTAGCGTAAAATAGAAGCAAGCCAATCATCGTGCGTTTAGCTACAGCAGGAACTAATTTTTTTATAAGGCCCAACATACAAATCTCCATAGACAGTGGTAGATTAGTGGATGCAATTTTATTGATTAGGCCTAGTACCTCCCCCCAGAATTGTTGTATCTTTGGACAATGCCAAAAGATATGGGAAAAATCTCCGGGGGTGTAGCTACATCTCCAACACTTAGGGGAGTGGGCAGGATTTATCAAATGAAGTCTGTGGGGAGTGAAATACGCCCGGTGGACTATTTTAAATTGGACTAACTTGTCACGTATAGAGACTAGCGAACTAAAAGGGAAGTCCCAAACACCATCCCAATCTTCGCCACTCAAAGCTGGAATGTCACGCTGCCAACGGGACAAAAGGCTGTCCAACGGAGGCAAGGACTCATAGATTAAATGCTGATATATGTGAGATATAGGTTTTTTTGTACAACCGGATCTAAGAGTAGTCTCCAGTTTAGACTGTATTAATATACAGGACGAACGTGGGAATTGGGCTTCGAAAGCATGCGAAAGTTGAAGATAACGGAACTGATAGTGCTGCGGAAGATTATACTGGGAGGAAAGCTGACAAAAAGAAAGCAGTGAGGTGCAAGACACCACTTGTGAGATTAATTTTATACCATATCTAGTCCATATCTGGGGGTCAATAGATTTGTAAAAATGTGGTAAATTGGGGTTTAGCCATAGGGGTGTATTAGGGGAAATTCCCATCTGGCTGTGTTTTTCAATAGCCAAGCCCATTTTCCAGGCCCGTAAAGTAGTAAGCATAGACGGAGTTAATAAGTGTGGGGCACATGGGCCTCTGTAAATTAGGTATTGAAGAGATTCCCAGGAGCCTGCCACAGTGGCCTCCAAAGCGGAGGCCACATTGGTTTTATCAGGATTTAGCCACCAGACCACTGTCACCAGCTGTGTCGCCAAAAAGTACTTATAGCAATCTGGAAAGGCCATACCACCCTGCGATAGTGGCCTCATTAATGTAGTTAACTTATATCTCGGTGGTAAGGAGCCCCAGAGAAACTCTGAAAAGCGTTGGTTTAGTTTAGTAAAGAAGGATTTAGGAATCCACTGCGGGGAATGGCGGAATAAATATATGAATTTGGGGATGACCTTCATTTTAAGCAAGTTGACCCTTCCCCATACCGATAGGGGGAGATTATTCCATGCCTTGAGTTTAGCTTTCATATCCCCCACTACCGGATCCAAGTTTAATTTAAGAAAATCTGAGGCTTGTGCAGAGACACAAACCCCAAGATATTTAAAGGAGTCAACCCACTTTAATGGGCTATCTGGAGAGGATGTCAATTTGGCTGCTTGATCTATTGGAAATAGAGTAGATTTTGGCCAGTTTACCCGGAGGCCCGTTACCATGGAGAAAGTGTTGAGGAGTGACAGAGCACCCTGAAGTGATGGACCCGCGTCCCCCAAAAATAAAACCATGTCGTCAGCATACAGGGCTACTCTCTCCTCCAGCATGCCTATCCTAAGCCCCTTAATATGAGGCGATGTACGGAGAGCCTCTGCAACTGGCTCTATAGCTAGAGCAAATAGAGCCGGAGAAAGAGGGCAGCCCTGTCTAGTTCCCCGAAACAGTTGAAATGGAGTTGAGAGTCTGGAGCCCAAACGAATCGATGAGATGGGACACCTATAGATCACCTGCAACCATGATATAAACCGTAGTGGAAAACCCATTCGACGTAGAGTCTCCCACAAAAAGGGCCACTCCACAGTGTCGAATGCCTTTTCTATATCTAGTAGGGCAATAGCTCTGGTACCGGAGTTATTGTGTTGGGCATGAATATTGGTAAAGAGTCTCCTAAGATTAACGTCGGTTGACCTTTTAGGCATAAATCCTGTTTGATCAGAGTCAATAACCGAAGGTAATAATGGATATAGACGGGTAGCCAGCAGTTTGGTTAAGATTTTCAGGTCATTATTCAATAGGGCTATTGGCCTATATGAGGCACATAGCTCTGGGTCCTTAAGGTCCTTATGGATCAAAGTAAGATAGGCCTGGTGCATTGAAAGGGGCAGATCACCCTTGGATAGGCAGAGGGTGTATAATTGGGCCAGGATGGGTGCCAAAAATGCTGCATGTGCCCTATAAAATTCTATAGGAAGACCATCCGGCCCTGGCGCCTTGCCCAAAGGGAAGGATCGTATAATTTTTAAAACCTCTAAGGCCGAAATAGGGCGTACCAACGATTCTCGTTCCTCATTCGACAGCCAGCCAAGTGCTAGTGGATCTAAAAGGTTTTGCAACATCTCTGGCTGGAAGTCGGGGGGAAGAGCAGAGGTATAAAGAGTTTGGTAAAAGGCTTTAAACATTTGTAAGATTTCTACCTGAGAGGTCACCTTATCCCCAGTTGAAGACCGCAGGCCCGAAACCACTGTGGATGGATATTCATGCTGTGCCAACATGGCCAGGAAACGACCATTCTTGTCCCCCTGTTCAAATAGTCGCTGTCTACCTTTATGCATATCCAATCTTGTAACTTCCGTTAAATGTAAATTTAGTGAACTGCGGGCGGCATTTAATGCGTCAAAATGAGCTGCTGTAGGATCTGTACTATAGATTAATGTTTGATCCTCTACCATCTGTTGTAACCTGTAAGTTTCCCGGCCCTGCTGTTTCTTGACACTAGCGATAATAGAGATATATTGCCCTCTTGTATAGGCCTTAAAGGTGTCCCAGACCGTCTGTGGGGTCGAGGAGCCTTCATTAAGTTCCCAAAACTCAACTAGTCTGGGTGGGATAGTGTCAGCCACCTCAGGGTGGGAAATCCACTGTGCCCCCAGCCTCCACAGGGCCGCATCTCGGCGTGCAGGCGAGCGAAGCTCGATTACCAGTGGGCTATGATCGGACAACCCACTGGGTAGGTATTTAGCCCCTATTACATCCGTCAACAGGATTGAATTAGAGAAGGCTAGGTCAATCCGTGAGGCAGTCCTATGTGAGGCCGAAAAGCATGAGTATGCCCTAATAGCCGGGTGTTTCCATCTCCATATCTCCTGTAGCCCCATTGCCTGTGCCCATATAGATAGTTCAGAGCTATAGTTTTTTGATGGGACTGGTCTGTCCAAATCTGGGGAGATAGTAGAGTTGAAATCCCCCATCACCAGCAATTTCGCTGGATAAAAAGGAGCTGCTTTTTCCAAAACCTTATATAATAAATCATGTGTAAAAGGTGGAGGAATATAAACATTTATGATTATATATCGCTGAGACCAGTGTGAAAACACCACCATTGCAAACTTGCCCTGGGGGTCCGTGCACACGTCCTCAATAACACAGGGGAATTTCTTGTGTATTAGGATTGAGACCCCTCTAGCATAAGAGGAGTAAGTCGCATGGATGGCCCTCTGAATCCAGGGTTTTTTTAGAGTTAAAACCTTGCTGCCTGTGAGGTGGGTTTCCTGTAGGAGAATAAAATGTGGAGAGTGGGTTTTTAGATATCTCATCAACAGTGCCCGTTTAAATTTAGAATTAAGACCTCTCACATTCCATGAAAGGACCGAAAAGGTTTCAGCTAAGGAAGTGGCCATATAGGTTTAGGAAGCCATGGCCAAGTAAAATGACTAGGGGAACACCATTTGGGGTAACTCACAAGCAGCAAGATTTTTACAATATACCATGTACCAGCAATGTTAATTTTTAAGGCAATTTTTGAAACAAGCTTATACAAACCATGACAAAGACCAACATAAAACAACAAAAAAATATATATACCCAAGCACGAAGTGCTTATCCGACTAAGTCCCATCTCCTCTCAAAAAACAAAAAAAGGAGGAGGAGAGTTGGGATTAGTTTTCTCCCAAAAAAAAAAAAAGAACACACACGCAAGCTGCAACTGTATTGCAACTATATTGCAGATATACCCCTAAAAGGGGATATCGTACTACTACTACTATTTGTTCAGGCACCCCATGGCCGAACAAATATATAAAAAAGAAAAAAAGGAAAAACCTATCCAATACCTATCCAAAAAAAAAAAAAAAAAAAAAGGGGACGGGATGGGGAGAAAAGGGCAGGAGGGGGAAGGAAAAAAAAAAAAAAAAAAAGAAGAGAAAAAAGGAGACAAAAAAGGAAGCAACAGAGAGTAATTGAGGTGGGGTTGGGTTCTAATTTTCTAACTCTTGACTCTTAGTGTAAGAGATATAGTCCAAGTCCAAGTCCAAGTCCAAAGGGCTGAGCATTCCAACTCCAAATAAAGTACATTTATCTAAGCATTCATTAGGAGACCACAGAATAGCAAGAAAATTTTAGACACTATAGGGGTGCACTATAATGGACTATAGTAGACTATAGTAGACTATAGTAGTAAGGATGGTACAAAAAAAAAAAAAAAAAAACACATGCGTCACCCACGGCCATCTAACCAGGATATAGCGGCCTCCGGATTGGTGAAAAAGAATGTTCGGTCCCCGTCTGCAACTCGAAGCTTGCTGGGATATAATAAGCTAAATTTAAGACCTTTATCCCTTAGGCGTCTTCTGACCTCTGTAAAGGCCCGGCGTCGCTGCTGGACTTCAGGGGAGTAATCAGGAAACAACATGATTTTTGCATTATTAAACCGCAGTTCTTGTTTATCTCTAGCTGCAGCTAATATCTTATCTCTGTCTCTGAAATTCAAAAGTTTCAATAAAAGAGGCCTGGGAGGATTACCAGGGGCTGGAGGGGTTGGTGGAATCCTATGCGCCCTCTCTACCACGAATGTAGGGGGCATAGCAGGTAAGTCCAACAATGATATAAGAAAGGATTCCACAAACTCAGCTGGTTTATTACCTTCTGTTTTTTCCGGTAGGCCTACGATCCTTAGATTGTTTCTCCTCATGCGATTTTCTGTGTCTATCGACTTATCTTGTAGGGCTTTTACCTGCAGCTGCAAAGCGCGAAGGTTCCTGGAGTCTGCACTGGTAACGTCCTCCAGTTGTGAGATCCGACTCTCAGCCTCTACGAAGCGGGATCTAAATTTGTCCATATCATGCCGAATTAAGCTGATATCTGAAGCCAAATGGTCTATTTTAACCATCACCTTTTCATTTCCAGCTTTAATTGCTGCCAGCAGCTCAGCATGGGAGGCCGCGTGAGAGGCTACAGGTGGAGACGGATCAGGGAGCGTCTGCGTGCTAACTGACATGTTTGGTATGGGAAGCCTCGGAGGTAATATCGCGGCGGCGGCAGCAGGCACAACAACAGCAGCAGGCTTAGCAGGCTTAACAGAGCCAAGAGCAGCAGCAGCAGAGGCAGCAGAGGCGGCAGGGGTGGTGGTGGAGACCGCAGGCACTGTGGAGGACCGGAGCCTACCCGGAGATATGGTGGGACCTCGCGGTGCACCGAAAGCCTTTTTCTTTCCCAGGGTGCCTGTATACGAACGGATCTGGTGAGAATCGGAACTGAGAGTCGCTGGAAGTCAGAGAGTCAGCCCGGCCAGTGCCAGAGAAATTTCAGGATGAATGGTTGGAGCGGAGCTCAGCCCGCACACGTCCTCTCACTCACTCACTCTCTCTCACATCCCCACAGTCGATTTTTAATTTTTTATAATTTTACACTATTTTGATTGCTGGATTTTTTAGGAATTTTTACTCACCGCTGGATTTATTTGACTATTTATATTTATATTTATTCTTATATATTCATTTTCATGCACATTGTGAAGCGCTTCAAATATCATTATTTATTCTTTTTAAGTGACTCTGAAAACACTCTCTTTTGATAGCAGCCTCACTTGGTTTTTTGTGTAATTATCAGCTATTTAGCATCACAGCGCTTTGTGTTATATATATATTTTTTCCACTTATTTTTCAGTGCAGTTTTTCCCCCTCTTTTGTAACCTTAAGAACCAGTTCACACCACATGCAGTCCAGTGTTTTTATGCATCAAAAATACATGGAATGTAGGTAATATGGTTTTCAATGGCATAGTTCACACCAGTGCTTTCAGTTTCAGTGCATTCCAGTTCCAGATAAAAAGTAGAACATGTTGCATATTTCCTGCACTGGACTCTACGGGAACTCTGTCAAATGCATCAAAAAAACACTGGAATGCTGTAAAATGCACCAAAAATGCACTGGAACACACATGTCCTAATTTAATTTAAGGTTAAGAAAAAAGAGGGGGGGGGGATGAACTGGACTGCATCAAAAACGCACTGAAACGCATCAAATAAGTGTCAAAAACGCACATGCAGAAAAGCATCTGGAGCACATTTGGACTGCATTTCTATGGTGTGAAATGGCCCTAAATAAGAACATGTGTGTTTCAGTGCATTTTTTGGTGTGTTTTTATGTGTTTTACAGTGTTCCAGTGCAGGAAAAATGCAGCACGTTCTACTTTTTTTCTGGAACGCCCTGGAATTGCAAGCACTGGTGTGAACTATGCCACTGAACACCATATAACCTACTTTCCAATGCATTTTTGATGCAGAAAAAAATGAACTGGACTGCATGTGGTATGAACTGGCCCTGAGACTAGTATAGGATCAGGATTTGGAGATAAATATGGAATAAGGTATTTTAGACAGTTTATTCATAAGTAAAGTGCAGTTCTTCTCTGCAGCTTCTTAATGTGTCTAGAGGCATGCTGTTTTACCAGCTAGTGTGCTTTTCAAGGGGAGGGCAGATCCAGGTGTGTTTTGCATCACAGCCAAATCATGCACATAGTTGAAGCTGGCTCACAAAGGAGGGGAAGGTTTCCTGGGAAATCTCATGTATACAATGCAAGATCACAAGATTTCTGGCAAAGACATTTTTTTCTTTACTCAGATGATATCTAGTGTCACATGGGCAAGGTGGATGGGTTAGAAATCCAATGCCTTTTAAAAAAAAAATGACAGCAGAGAAGCGAGTGCTGGAGAGATGGTGAGAAAATCTTCTGAATGAATGGGTTAAAACAGGGAAAATCAACACTTCATTAAATTAGAAGTGAAGTGAAAATTCACTGACTCGCCCCTATTGAGGAGTGGGGGATCCCGGAGTTCAGTAATAGGCTGAAAAAGATGGGAGGAAGAACTTGGATATAGAAATATACCAAGAGAGAGTAACTGCAAAAGGAAACACACAGCTGTGTAATAGTCACAAAAATGACTATGATGAAACTCACATCATGTGAGTGAAATGCATTGGTGTTTCAACATCATCTGACTCGGTCTCACCTGCATCTGCACGGCTCCTTTCATCTGCCTCCCCACCTGATCAATTGATCAACTCTCAGCACGTACAGCCATCTGCTTTTATGGCGCACACCAAGCTGTTGAAGCTTTAAAGATTGGAGAAGTGCTATCAGCATCTTATACACCTCCACGTCCACATCAGCTCTCATGCTAATCCGCTGACTCGGCAGTCTGTGGAACTCTGAAAGAGACTACACTGGCGGCCCACTACCTACATTAATAGATCTGTCAGTGAGGAAGGAGCATTAGCGTGGCCTTGGGTGAGCTTGTTCCAGGGACACAGTTCCCATTCTTTTCATACTTACTGCACTGCGGAAGGATTGGTTATACTCATTGTTTTCAAGGACTATTTTTGATGTGTCTAAACCATTGGTCTAGCTAGATTCATAATTGTTTCAGCAATTCCTTGCCCATCAGTGCTTTCAACTAAGTGCCTCATCCCTGCATACAGTTGACTGCTGGTATGATAGTGGGTAATGCATGTGAGCCCGGGTTTTTTCTTTGCTTTTAAAACTAATGACAATGTTGTCTTTTATGTTTTAAAGTTTTATTGGTTTTTCAAAAGGATAACATGGAATATCATAACAATCAGAATATCAGTTGGAAAATAGGTTCAATGTACAAAATAGGTCAATAACTTCTAGGTCAATAATGTTCACCACGGAGAGGACAGTCTTTAGGAAGACCTTGTGCGACCTGAGTGATTTAAAGAGGCGGTTATTAATCCGTCTCAGGCCTCTAAATGTCCGATGACTTTATTTACCACCTCGTCTCCTAACACCCCAGTAGGGAGCTCACTGTGTCAGGAGAGGAAGACCACATCTTGCTACTAGAGGCCTCGAGTCGGGCAAGGTATTAGTTATGTCTTCTATTTTTCTGGTGTGGATTGTCTGAGTTATTAACAATCAAAACCAGATATAGAGATCAATCCAGAGTTAATCCAGGTAAAGTAACAAAATACAGAGAAATCAGTATATAATTAAAACAACGAAAATATGTCCCGGTTTCAACTTAACACACGTTCTGATGTTGGTTATAATTACCATGGGACATGACCCGAGTTATCCCGTAAGGGGATAAGGAGGCAAGTGGGGGGGAAGGTAAGAAGGAAAAGAGGTGAAAGATAGACAGAGAGAGAGCGATAAGAGTTAGTCATCTGCCCGTCCATTCCTGAGTTTATTCATTACTATTAACTTTTAGTGAGGAAACACCCACTCCGACGTATTTAGCCCATGGTTCCCAGGTCTTCTCAAACTGTACTGAGGTGTCTAGCATGGAACTCACCATCTTCTCTTGGGCCATTATCCATGAGATTTTGCGTTTCGCTGCTATAACAGAGACCTTAGGAAGCTTCCATGCTTTGGCCAAAGTGAGTTTGGCACCAAGCAGGATGAAGAATATTAGTTTATGCTTGTATTTCGGTGCCCCTGGAATTTGGTGGTTGAGAAGAGCCGTCAGAGGAGACCTGGGGACCGTCAGGGCTGTGACTTTAGAGATTATTTGAAAGATTTTAGTCCAAAAGCTTCTAATTTTAGGACATTCCCACCAGATGTGTATCATGGTACCCTTCATGTTGCAGCCGCGGAAACAAAGTGGAGATACCGAGGGGTACATGATGGAAAGTCTGGAGGGAGTTAGATACCATCTAGTGATGACCTTCAAGCTAGCTTCAATTAAAGAGATGTTTAGTATGCCTTTAAAGGATCTAAAGAAGGTTTTGTGCCAGTGTTCCAGGTCCCAGGATTCCTGAAAATCCTTCTCCCATTCCAGCATGAATTTTGTTTTCCTGTCGTTTGTTGCAAGCGAGGAGTAGATTATGGAGATCCCCCCCCTCTGCTCCAGAAGCTGCCCACACCATAATTCATATGGGGTAAATTGGGGAGGGTCCGGCTTAGAGACCCAGATGGAGTGAAGAAAATGTGATAGTTGCATATATCTGAACCTCTCCGACATGGGCAGGTCCAGATGTTTAATGCAATGGGCTAGAGAAATTGGTCCGGCTGAGGTAAAATAGTTCCCGATCCGATACAATCCCCTATCCAACCACCATCTAAACGCTTTAATATCTAGGCCCGGGGGGAAATCTGGGTTACGGAAAACATGAGCCAGAGGTTTGCTTTGTGAGACTAGAGAGGGGTCCTTCCTAAGGGTATCCCAGATTCTCAATGACTGTGACAAGGAGGGGGATAGGATGGGAGGCCTAGACTGTGGGGGGCACCAGAGGAGAAAATCTATCGTGTAAGAAGGAGCCGCTTGTCTCTCCATTTCTACCCAGTCAGGTTTGGCTGATTTAGCATAGACAGTGGAAAGCTGAGCTAGCCTGGCAGCTTGGTAGTACCAAAAGAAGTTTGGAAGGCCTAGGCCCCCCCTTTTCCTCAGATTATATAAGGACTGTCTTGCCAGTCGGTGGCCCAACTTTCCCCAAATGAATTTAACCACCTTATTTTGGAACGCTAGGAGATGATCCTTGTTGATGGCAATCGGGAGCGAGCGAAATATATATAATAATCTTGGGAGTAGGGTCATTTTGATAGAATTTATCTTACCTAGCCAGGAAATTTTGTGCGGGGACCATTGTTTAAGATCTGATTCCAATTTTTTGTAGATTGGGGGGTAATTAGCCTGGTATAGTTGTTCAAATTTAGGTGTGAGATTGATACCAAGGTATCGTATGGAGGACTCGCTCCACGGAAAGCGGAAGGAGGTCTTTAACCGGGAAACTAGTGACTCTGGGAGTGACACATTGAGCGCTTGAGATTTAGAATAGTTGACATGTAGTCCTGAAGTCTTGGCAAATTGTTCCAGGAGTTTACAGACCACAGGGAGGGAAGTAATCGGGGACGTAAGGTAGAGAATGAGATCATCGGCAAATAAGCCGCATTTGTGAATTTTGGGGCCACACCTGACCCCTGCTATGTCTGGGTTAGAACGGATAGCAATTGCCAGCGATTCAATTGCTATCGCGAATATGAGTGGCGACAGTGGGCATCCCTGGCGAGTCCCTCTCGCTATTTTAATGGGTTCTGACAATTGCCCTTGTAATTTAATCCTAGCCTCTGGGTTAGAATATAATGATTTAAGTAGGCCGGAAAATCGGGGGCCAAAGCCCCATCTTTCTAGAATAGTAAATAGATAAGACCAGGAGACAGAGTCGAAGGCCTTTTGTAGGTCTAGCGACAACAGCATACCTTGTTGATCACCACCGCCATCCCATCCCGACTGTAAGATCGAGACCACATCAACAGTTCTTCTGATTTGGTCTGGACCCTGTCGTCCAGGAATGAACCCTACCTGGTCTTTTCCTATATAAGACCCAATAAAGGATGCTAAGCGGTCAGCCATAACTTTGGTCATTATTTTAAGATCATTATTGATCAAAGAAATGGGTCTGTAGTTGGACACTTCTCCCGGATCTTTATCCGGTTTGGGGATGACGGTGATGAACGCAGTATTCAGCTGTGGGCCCAGAGGTTCCCCAGTAATTTTGGAGTTAATAAATCTAGCTAGAAACGGCGCTAAGGTGTTCGCAAAAGCTTTATAATATGGCGTGGAGAAGCCATCTGGACCCGGGGCCGAGCGTCTCTTTAGGTTTTTTATTACTTCCAGTACTTCCTCAGTCGAGACTGGGGCCTCCAGTCTATCTCTGTGTTCTGCCGACAGAGTGGGAATCGGCAAGTCATCCAAGAATTTGTTAACATCCCGGGTCCCACTCGACTTATGGTTGCTATAAAGATTCGCATAGAAGCCATGGAAGGCTTCCATGACTTTCAGAGGATTTGCCGTGTGTTGTTGGCCTGCTATTTTAATTCTGGGGAAGGCGTACGAGTGAGTGCGAGGTGTGAGTCGGGAGGCCAAGAGAGACCCAGGTTTATCTTTTTGGTAGTAGTATTTTGCTCCTTGCCATAAAATGCGTTTTTCTGCCTTAACTGTGAGAGCTAGATTGAGCTCCAAACGTGCAGCATCCAGTCTGGATACCGGAACCCTGGCTGGGTCTCTCTTGTGCTCCGAACACAGTTTGTGGAAGGTCTTTTCTAGATTATCTATTTCCACCCTATGTTCCCTTTTGATTTGGGTTGAAAGTTGGATTAGTTTCCCCCGAATGGTCGCCTTATGAGCCGCCCATAAGGTTTCAGCAGAAACATCAGCAGTATTATTTAATGTAAAGTATTCTGAGATAGCTTTTTCGATTTCAACTTTCCTGATAGGGTCAGAGAGAATTGTTTCTGGTAATCTCCAGAAGGTAGGTTTGGTATGTGTGGCAAAGTTATTTATTGTTACACTCAACAAGGAGTGATCTGACCATACTGTGTCTGAGATTTGTGCTTTTCTGGCTGACGGAATTAGGCTATTGGAGATTAATAAATGGTCCAGACGGGCATATGATTGGTGTGCATGGGAGAAATGAGTGTAGTCTTTTTTTGTTGGGTTAAGTTCTCTCCAAATGTCCGTGAGGCCATGTAAGTATATTAATTTAGCTATCTTAGAGCTAGTTCTGGTTGGGCGAACGGACTGAGCCCGTGGAGGTTTGGACCTATCTAGACCTTGGTCGAAGGCAACATTCGAGTCTCCGCCTAAGATTATGGAACCTTCCAGTAGGGGGTCAAGAGTCTTGAATAGATTACTGAAGAATTTCAGTTGTCCTGTGTTCGGGGCGTAGTAGGATACCAGGGAAACTAATCTACCCTCTATAGATCCCTTCACCAGGACAAACCTCCCCTCTGGATCCTGCAGTACCTGTTGTACAGTGAATCTACAACTCTTGGAGATGAGAATAGCTACCCCTCTAGTTTTATCTTCCGCGTTAGCTAAATAGAATAAGGGGAAATGGGCATGAATGAAGGGGGGACTGTACCGGATCGGGAAGTGCGTCTCTTGAAGAAACAGGATATCTATTTTGCGGGACTTCATATAATCCAGGACCTTCCTTCGTTTAGAAGGTGAGTTCAGCCCTTGAGCATTATGAGTCGCCACCCGAAGTGGGGGAGGTGAAATATTGTCAACAGCCATGGAGCACAGGGGGTGGGCCCGCCCCCAATCCACCAACGCTTACCTGATCCACGAAGCTGAGGGAAATCGTAGCGAGTGTAATGAAAGAAACCTTTCGCATCTCGTGTGGAACATGGACACCCACAGGCAGACGACCAACTGCAGGAACAAGAGAAGTTAGAAAAAAGAGAAGAAGGGAGAAAAAAGGGGAAGTTGAGGGAAGACATTTCAGGCCTCCTAGGGGCCTGAGGGAGTAGTGAAGGCTTAGGAGCCAATCACTCAATGTAGAGCCATACATGTCCTGTCCCTGTGTATCGGGCGGACACCTAACCCAGGGAGAAGGAATTACCAAAACCTCGGGGTAGGGGGAGGCACAGCAGGACTGCCTCAGCCCCGGCGCACCTTAGGTTAAACAACCAAACTGTAAAAATATAATCACTCTAATTTGGGGGATCCGGTGTCCCCAACAGCCCACCACCCACCAGACCCCCCACCCCCGGGTCAAAAGGAACCCGGGGGTGGGGGGACGGACTCGTTAGTAACTAGCCTAGAGGGAGTGGGACCGGGCCCATCCAGCAAGCTTTTCAACAACAAATATTAGATATAAAACTTTCACGGATTTTAGCAGTAGTAACTGCATGCCTAGAACCACCAGGGTGCCAGTGCTATACGAGGAAATAACAGTAAGCCCTGGACACCAGCAAGGAGAGCCCACAGCAACGCTGTTTTTCTATAGTGAGCTTCCCGCAAGAGGGACCCCTAAGGGTGTAGATGTCAATAAACAATTAATTAGGCAAGAAAAAAACAAAAAAGAAAAAAAAAGGGGGGGGGGGGGGAGACGAATAAAACAGGCAAAAGGGGGAAAAAGGCATTCTCTCTGTCTCTACTCTTCCCTTCCCTGTAAAGCAAATCCCCCCTAGAACTCATCCCCCCTCCCTCCCCATTAAGGAGACATCTGTCCCCAAGTCTCCCTGAGCTCAGACTACACACTGAGGAGAGAGATCAAAAACAAAGTTAGTGTTATTAGAAAAAAGAAAAAAGAAAAACTCTTGACTCGCTGTGTCACGGGGGTCTGGCCTCTTTAGAGCGTTTGTATTTGGGTTTGTCCCAAACCGGCTGAAGTGGACTCGCTGGAGAAGGGCGTTTGAAAGAGCTTGCAGACGAATTCGTTAAGTCCATTGCTGATTCTTGTGAGATGAGACGGAGGTCCAGGAGGAGCCGTTCTCCATCTTGTAGATTACGAAAGGAGTATGTCTTGCCTTTGTAGTCAAACTTCAGTGCAAAGGGGAAGGCCCATTTATATTTGATATCATGTTGAGCCAGAACCGTTAGCAGGGGTTTCAGCGACCTTCTTTTCTGTATTGTGGTTGGTGAAATGTCAGCAAATACTTGTATTGCATGGCCTCTGCATGTGAGAGGGTGCTGATATCTGCATTTTTTCATAACTTCTTCCTTCACTGAAAAGTAGTGAAGTTTGACCACTATGTCCCTAGGTAGGCCATCTTTCCTGAGGGGTCCCAGTGTCCTGTGGGCTCGGTCAATCTCCAACTTATGGGAAGGTATGTCAGGGATAAGTAGTTTAAGAAAGTCTTGAACAACTGGTATTGTGTCTGTTATCGATTCTGGGAGCCCCCTTATTCTGAAGTTCTCCCTTCTAGACCTGTTTTCAAGATCATCAATACGGGAAAGCGCAATGTCCAGCTGATCCTGTATTACCTGGATGTGTGCAGAATTTTGCCTGGTCTTAGAGATAGTCTGATCCAGTTTGTCCTCAATTGCTTCCATCCGGGAGCCCAGTACTTGGAAATCTTCCCTAATGTCTCCCGTGATTTTAGCTGCAGTTTGTGCTAGGCCTCTGTCCAGAAGTGCTGACAATTGGGAGAAGAGGTCTGGAGCAGAGAGCAATGTGTGAGATGATAAGTCAGTCAAAACAGGCCCTGTTCCTGAGGTGGGAGAAGTAGGCCCCATGGACAGGTGCTGAAGCTCCTCCAGCGACTGTGTAGTGATGGGCTCTATAATTGCAGGGGTGGGAGTAGCAGGTTTAGTTGTACTCACTGGTGTTCCAGGATGGTTAGAGCGGGTGACTGCAGCATAGGACAGCTTGTCTCCCTGTCTTTCCTCGGCGTGCTGTACAGCATTCTGTGCCGTCTGCAGCATGGCGTCGGCCATCTTGGATTCGGCCCGTCCCGCCGAAGCTCTAAATCGCGGCTCCAGGTCCCTCCTGCACGAACCTGCCTTCATAGGCTCGTGCCCCAGCTGTTCTGCCCGCGGTGTGTGTGCAATTTGCGGCCTCCGGGGCCCCGGATCCCCTGCTATGTGCGCCGTATGGCTGAGGCAGTGCGGAGCTCCGGACTTAAGCAGCCATCTTGGAGCAGACCGCGCATGCGCCCCCCAATGTTGTCTTTAATGGTTTTTACTGTGGTGTGGTGAATGTTGCCTTTTTGTGGAAATCTTTTTAATAAATAGGGAATAGCTTGATGTTCGGGTCGCACAGCAAACATTTTGGGGCATTCGCGGGAAATTTGAGTGCCGCGGAACACCCCATAATGCACTGTGAGATTGCTGTGCATTGCTGTATGATGATTGGCCAAAGCATGCTTTGGCCAATCACAGTGCCCTCTGCTAATAGAGCCATAATTGGCCAAAGGCAGAGTGCCTCTTGCCAATCATGGCTGAGGGGGACTAAGTCCACCCCCCATACTATATAAGGCAGCTTACACGGCGTCCCTGTGTAGTGTTGTTGGCGTGGATAGAGAGATAACTTGAGTTACATTAAGCAGAAAAGCAGTGTAGCCTATAGCTACAGTGCATTCTGTTGTGCATGGTTTCTAATACACTTCAGGTGGTGTACAGAGTATCTAATACAGAGTGTACAGTTTCTACTACACTTCTGATGGTGTACACAATACAGTGCAGCAGTAGTACAGTTGCTAATACAGTGCAGGCAGTATACACAGTATCAAATACAGTGTGTACAGTGCCTACTACACTTCTGGTGGTGTACACAGTATAAAATACAGTGCAGCCATAGTACAGTTGCTAATACAGTGCAGGCGGTGTACACAGTATCTAATACATTGTGTACAGTTTCTACTACACTTCTTGTGGTGTACACAGTATAATACAGTGTAGTGTGGTGTTGCAAAACAAAATATACATCATATCTGGAAGGCCACCAAGGAGAGGCAGACACTCACAGGCCACTAAAAGAGGGCAAGCAGCCTCTGTGTCTATAGTCAACAGTGCTGTTCATGGACATGGTGCATTCTCTGCAGGTGGCACACTTGTCCTTTTTTTCTGCTGCTGGCCGTGTTATTGAGCCAGAACATGCAGAAGAGTTGGTGGAGTGGATAACAAAGCTGTCCTCATCCTTCTCATCCTCTGTCACAAAGGCTCAGAGTAGTTTGCCTTCCAACGCAGCTACCAAAGCGGCCTATTCCACCGGCTCCTTGACCACAGTCACTCCTTCCGTAGCCCCACCATCATGCACAGAGGAGTCCCCAGAATTATTCGATCACAGTGTCGGGTACATGCTTTTGGAAGATGCGCAGCAATTTGAAGGCTCGATGTTGGTTCCCAGGTTGAGGAAGGGAGTAACGTGAGTCTAGAGAGAGGGGGTGCCCAAGAAAGACAAGAAACTGGCAGACATGTCCCCCCAGCTGCAGCATACAGCCAAGTTTGCTCCAGTGATGAGGAGGGAGAGGATGATGAGGTCACTGACTGTACTTGGGTGCCTGAGAGAAGAGAGGAGGAGGCACAACTCCAACGAGGCAGGATGTCCTCTAGGGGGCAGCTTAAGGGCAGCCACCCTATTGCATCACACCGCAGAGCTCAGCAGGTGCAGGGCGCTGCTGACTCCCCACTGACTATTAAAAGTTCCTTAACGTGGGCCTTTTTCGACACTTGTGCAGCAGATCGCACCATTGCTGTTTGCAACCTATGTCTAAAGCAGATCAAGCATGGCCAGAACAGCAGCTGCTTGGGCACCACATGCTTGACCAGAAATATGACGACCTGCCATGCAGTCCATTGGCAACAGCACTTGAAAGACCCACATCAAAGAAAAAGGCAGACTTCTCCTTGCTCCTCATCTGGGATCTCCAACCCCACTATACCTCCAGTCCTCTCAAAAACCACTGAGAGGAATTAAGGTATAGCAATGGGTGTCCCAAGTACTTGAAGCCAATCTGCTAGCAGTACACCACCATCTGATTTTAGCAGGCAAATTTCCCTACCCCAGTTACTGAACCGTAAAAAGAAATTTGGTCCCAGCCATCCACATGCTCAGCGTCTAAATGCTAGCTTGGCCAAATTGCTAGCACTGCAACTGCTGCCTTTTCAGCTGGTAGACTCTGCCCCCTTTTGTGAATTTGTGGAATGTGCTGTACCTCAGTGGCAGGTTCCAAAATCAGATCAGTGGCAGATTGGCAGATTTGTCCTCTGAATCAGCGGTGCTCCATAAGCGTTCAAGGGGCTACGCAAGCAGTCAGACAAAAATATGCCATGTGGTGCTTGAGTTAGTCTGCTTAGGGGACAGGAGCCACACTGGGGCAGAGATCCTGTCAGCTCTGCAGGGGCAGGCTCAGAGGTGGTTGAAGCCACACCAGCTTCAGTCAGGAATGGTTGTATGTGACATTGGCACCAACCTTCTCTCCGCTCTCTGACAGGGACACTTGACCCATGTTCCATTTTTTGGCACACTTCTTGAATTTGGTGGTACAGTGGTTCTTGAGCAGGTTTCCAGACTTACAGGATCTCCTGAGGCAAGTCAGAAAAGTCTGTGATCATTTCCACCTCATTTGTGACATTCCCACCAGGTGGAACTCAACGTTGGCAAAGCTGCAGTGGCTGCACACGCAGCAGAGGGCCATCAATGAGTACCTGTGTGAGTATGGCACCAGGACAGGGTCAGGGGAGCTTGGCTTTTTTTTGCCACTCCAGTGGCTACTGATCAAGGATGCATGCACTGTCCTGTCACCATTTGTGGTCCTGTCACCATCAGATGAGAAAAAAGGATAGGTTTACCTGCGAATAAGGTATAGTTAGATTGATTCAGATCGTTGTCAAAGCAGTGGCAGTATAACAGAATGTGTATTCTATAACCCTCAGGAGTGGAAGCATTCTTATTATTATCAGAGAGAAGACTGGAATAGGTGTTAGGAACATAACCTTATTTATAATGTTATTGAGTGAAGATATCCGTCTTGATACAGTGGTTTGTCAATGGGGAGCTCCTATCTGTAAAGATTGGGAAGTATTAAGCGGGTTGCTTATTTTGAGTTTGCCCAGGGTGTTAGTGAGATCACGTTTCAAATACCAGTCTGTGAATCTGAACGGATGGATGATGGGTACTAGCTCCTCAGTATCAAACGTATGTTCTATATACTTTCTCCATCTAGCAAAGAAGCGGTTAGTGGATCGGAAGTGCAAAAGTATGGTGTCCAGTCTCTCAATATGGAACAATGATAGCAGAGCTTGCTTTACAGCTTGTAAGGAAGGTGAAGATGGATTGATCCAGTGGCTCATTATTGTTCTACGAGCCGCCAATAGGCATATGTGAGACCATTGAGTAGGGGTGGGCGACCCTGTTGGAATTGAGGGGGACACCGGTGGAACACAGCCAAACAGACATAAAAGTGGATCTTTGATGAGCCGTGTGCTGCTAACCTTGAAAATATATTTGAGTACTGTGTCTCAAAATGTAGAGATTACAGAGCAGTCCCACAGGCGGTGTATCAAAGTGGGGTGAGCCAAGGAGCACCAGGGGCATTGAGCTTGGGTAGGTTCCAAGATGTTGGTGCGAAATGGGTAGTAGGCTCTGTGTATAATTTTAAATTGAGTTTCCCGCCATGTCTCAGATATAGTGAGTTTGTGTAACTGGCGATAGCTTTGTAGTATCTTTTCTGGTAGATCAGCATCATTAAATATTGAGGACCACTTTTGGAACGGGGCAAGATTATATTTTTCCGATTGGTGTGGAATTAGATGGGAGTATAGGCTGGAGATAGAGTAATCATCTTTTTGGAGTACAACATCTAGGTAGGATTTTTGAAGGGGATCTGTTTGGGGTCCATGACACGTTCGTAGATAGCTGAGTAGCTGATGATGATGGAAAGCATGAGATGGTGGAAGCAAGTATTCTCTGGAAAGGATCTGGTATGGTTTAAATTTTCCCAGCCTATCACTATATAGAGGAGTAACAGTAGTGAGGCCACGCTTGCTCCAAAGGTTAAAGGCCGTGTAAACAATGGAAGGTAGAAACATGGGGTTTCCTTAGATGGTGAGATGATTGGATATGGTCGAGGGTAGTCCCAGCAGTCTCCACACCTCTCTCCAGGCAATCACTGTGTCTCTGATGAGGACATTTGATTTAAGAGGTAGAGGCAAGGCTCTTAGAGTGGAGTGAAGAATAGCTGGGAGGGTGTACTGGAAAACCAAAGCCCTCTCGAGCATATGGCTGGAATACCGGGATTTACCCGATAACCAATCCAGACCTTGTCTAAGTAAGCATGAAATATTATAAAAGCATAAATTGGGTAATCCTGCACCACCCTCAGCCTTTGGGAGACAAAGTTTTTGGAGAGCGATACATGGCTTCTTGTTAACCCATAGGAAAACGGTTAAAGCCTTGTGTATCCTCTGAACATCTGAGTGTTTCAATAAAAGCGGGATAGTCTGCATCGGATATAATAGACGTGCAAAGGATACCATTTTGAACAGGTGACATCTCCCACAGAGTGAGAGGGGGAGACCCACCCAAGCTTCCAACTCCTTTACAATCTTCGTTATTAAGGGAGGGTAATTGAGAGTGTATAGAAGGGATGGCTGTCGACCTATGTGTATCCCCAAGTATGTGATGTAATGCTTGGCTAGGGTGAACGGTAAAGATACTCGCCATTTAATAGACATTCGGGGATTTAAAGCTAGAACCTCGCTTTTATCGTAGTTTATTCTGAAGCCACAGCTAAGTCGAAAGGCCGCAAACAAGTCACGTAATGCATTAAAGTCTGAGAGAGGATTAGATGAGAAGAGTAGAATATCATCCGCAAACAGAGCGGAACGTACTGTTTGGTGTAAAAAACGCGTGATTGAACCCAAAAAACCAAACGCTGTCATCACCCTAAATAACCATGAGAAACTAATATTATCGAAAACCTTTTCGGAGTCTAATGATATGATGGCGGTGTCTAGATCAGGGTGTAATTTGGCATACTCCAGAGCCATTAAGACTTTGCGGACGGTCAAAGTCGCTGAGCGTCCCGATACAAAACCCGATTGGGCTGGGTGAAGCAGGGAGGGGAGTATGGTAGCTAGGCATGAGGCGACTATTTTAGAAAGAATTTTCACATCGGTGTTTATTAATGAAATTGGCCTATATGAACCTGGGTTTAACGGGTCTTTCCCTTTTTTGGAGATTCATTTAATGTGTGCTTGGGTGCCTGTGGGAAGATATGGGCCCCCTTCCCACACGGCAGTAAATACATGTTTCAAGGTATCGGGGATGAAATCACTGGTTAATTTGTAGTAGATCTCGGCAGTGTATCCATCAGGGCCTGGGGCCTTCGATGAGGCCAGGGATTTGATCGTTAATCGGATATCATCCGCTGTAATGGGAGCATTAAGGCCCTCCAATTGTTCAGTTTGTAAGTTGAGGCAGTCTCACCTTGGATAGCAGATTCTCAGCCATTGTGTGATCAATGGGATCCTCAGAATAAAGGGAGGTATAGTAATCAGTGAGTAATTTATTAATTTCTGCAGGGGAGGTGACAAGGGAGCCAGCATTATCCTTTAGAGCTGAAATATAGGTGTGTCGTTTGAAACCTGTACATAGTCGGGATAAACGTTTGCCCGCCTTGTTTCCGTATCTATGCAATCAAAGTGAATAGTAAGATGTTTTAGCTGTTTCTTGTTGCTCAGCCCATAGATCAAAGTTTTGCTTCGCAGATTGCCAGGCTTTGATGTTATCCAAGGTGTGACTGTGCGTCATAATACAGTGTGCAGATCTTAGCCTTTTACTAGCCTGCAGGAATTGCTGTCTGGAATGCCTTTTAAATTGTGCTGTGTATGAGATAATTTTACCTCTAAGGAAGGCTTTGCCTGCCTCCCAGAAAAGGTTTGGGTCAGTAAGGTGCGCACCATTGGTGGAGGTATATTCCTCCCAAGAGGTATATAGCATGTGGCGAAAGTCCCCGTTTTCGGCTAAATATGATGGGAATCACCATATGGGCGATGGTGAGGATGGTTTGGCATTGGTTAGGTGTACGGTGATTGGACTGTGGTCTGAAATTACTGTGTCACTAATCTCTGAATCGCTAATTGATGATAGTAGTGCCTGGGTTACGAAAAAATAGTCTATTCGTGAAAAAGAATTGTGGGGGGGTGAAAAAAAAGTAAAGTCTCGGTCAGTCGGGTGGACTAGTCGCCAGAAGTCTATAAGGTTAATCAACGAGACGGCCTGAGCAAGAGGTGTATGTCTGTAGTAGAGGGGCTATGGTTGTGTGTTGTTCGGGAACTATGGCTCGCCCGATCCTCTGATGGGCGCATTACAGAGTTAAAGTCCCCTCCAACTAGGTGTAGAGCCTCAGGTGTGTCTAAAATCCAAGCCACCATATCTTGGAAAAATGCAGTATCGGGGGAGTTAGGAGCGTATATATTAGTGATAGCAATATCCTTAGATGCTATTGAAAGATGTAGCGTTATTTGCGGCCAGTCGAGTCAGCCCTAACATCTCAGATAGTATGTCTCAAATTTTTGTGTAAAGTATAGCAACTCCTGCTTTGCGGCCTATCGCCGACGATCCATAGACCTCTCCAGCCCATAATTTGCGAAGACGTGGTAAATCGCTTACGGGTAGATGGATCTCTTGCAGGAGTACCACATCAGCCCGGAGGCGCTTTAGATGTCTAAGGATTTGCATACGCTTGTTGGTAGAGCGAAGCCCCTTGACATACCAGGAGATAATCTTCAGGCGATCTCTGTCAGTATGAGCCATGTCTGTTTAATTTGGGTGTGATTATGAGCTAGCATGTTCTCTATTCCTGTAGTATTCAGTGTAGTAGTGGAGTGTGGGATACACATACATCGGATAACTTCTGAGGGTAAATAAGCGTAACAGGTAAATAACGCAGCACAACGTACTAAAAAACAGTAGAACAAAAATAACAAAGTCAGGTGGAAAAACCACCCAGTGCACAAAACTGACTTCACCTTTTTCCACGAGGATCATCACCCATGCAGAGCTCCCGCTTAATGCACGGTCCTCTCTTGGGGGTAAAAACAACACCTAGGGGGGATGGAGGGGAAGGAGAGAGGGGGAGAGAGACCGAGGAATGGCTCCCGTAGGGGGAGGGAGAGGGAGGGCAGGGGTGGGAGGGAGGGGGGATGGATGGGTAAGACTCGCTGACAGCAATAGTGCGCCACCAGAATATGGGCAAGAGCTTAGAGTGTTGTGTTCTCACCCACGAGGAAGTATAAGAGCAGCTGGAGCTTTGAAGACTAAAAATAAAAAACATACTTAATAAACTAATTGCTACTAAACCACAACCTATATAACAGCAAACATGCTATCAGTGAAGTTACTCATGAAATAACAGAGAGTAGAAGAGGAGTTAGAGATTAAGTTACCAACTCCCAGCAAGGCCCATTTATTCAGATGGCATCAGAAATACGTCAGCGAATTTCTGAGCGATGTGTTTGGTTAGTGAATCGACTGCGCTTGTACGGGGGTTTTTCAGGATTTAGTTGGTTCTTGGTTGAAGTACGGGAGTCCTTAACAGTGCTTGAGGAAGAGTCCCCCATCAATTGATCATGCTCCATATCCATGTCTGTAGGATGGTTGAGAAAGTGTTCCGCTTCAGCTGGAGATGAAAAGGTACGATGTGCTCCTGTTGGAGATATGACATGAAGAACCGCCGGATATGCCAAGGTGAATTTAACATGGTTTTTAAACAAGGTCGAGCAGATTGGCAAGAATGCTTTGCGCTGTTTCATCACCTCTATAGAATAGTCAGCGAATAGTAGCAGATCCGTGCCGTCAATGGAAAGGGTTCCCTTGCTGCGGAATTTTTGCAGGATGGCATGTTTGTCAGCATAATTGAGGTATCTGACAATGGCTTCTCTGGGTTTAGCACGGTGTTCAGTGTGCTGGCCTATGCGGTGTGCACGTTCAATGGTACATGGTGTGCGAAGGCCCAGTTGTTCGGGGATTGTAATAGCACATATGTCTGCCAACTGTACATTAGAGAACGATTCTGGCAATCCGATAATCTTTAGATTATTTCTTCTTGAACGATTCTCTAAATCCTCTAATTTTTCCCATTGTTCTTTATTGGAATGAGTGAGACGTGCAAGAACAGCAGCATGTGCCGTGGTGTCATCCTCCATTAAGGAGATTCTTTCCTCTGCATATGAGATACGCTGAGCCTGGCTCTGGAGCTCAGTATGAAAATGTTCCAGCGCTCTCTGTACTGATGTATCCACTGGTAGCAGCCAGAGTGTGTGTCAGGAGAGTAACAACTGCCTGGGCTATGCCTGCAGGGGTGGTAGGATCGATGGCTGGTGTGCCTAAGGAGGGCTGCGCTGTGTCTACGAGGCTGGGTCCGGGCTCCATCTTAGTCACGGCTGCCACATCTGCCGAGGACTGCATGCTGGTGGAGAGCGATCGGTTGTGGGAATGCTCCACAAACCGGTCCATGTGAGTCTCACCCATCTCCAGAGATAGAGGGGGGTGTCCCCGAGGTGTTCGCCAGCTTTTATAGCGGTTTTAAAGAGGAGTGCAGTGGGAGCTGTCTCTGCCTACCTCCTTCTCATGTGGCACCGGAAGCGGAAGTGTCGTGATTCTTAGTGACCCAGAGGACTCAGAATCGAATGCCTCTGCAAACTTACACTGCATGGCCTCCCTGATTCTGCAAAGCCTGCAAAAGGACCCTAGGATTCGTGGTATCAAGGAGAGGGATCATTACTGTCTGGCAACCCTTCTTGATCCATGTTACAAGGATAAGGCTGCAGAACTCATCCTGCCTTCGCAGAGGGAGCAGGGGATGAAACATCTTCAGGAGGCCATGAAGAAAGGTTTCCAGACCCTGGGAGGTTACAATTTCCTGGTGCTGGTCAACATGTTGCTGAGGCTTCGTTCAGGGGAAAAACGGTGGAGAAGGTGGCCGGCTGACCCATGTCTTTAAACAATTTTTCAGTCCTCAGCGCCAAGGTCTGATCGGTTCAAGCAACCATCACCAGCATCTGCATTACATGGTACAGGAATATCTAGGGGCAAGAGCAGACTTGGAGACCTTTCCAACAGAGCATCCACTAGGTTACTGGGTCTTGAGGATGGACCACTGGCCAGAACTTGCTCAATATGCAATTGAGCTACTGGCCTGTCCTGCATCTAGCATACTTTCTGAACCCACATTCAGTGCTGCTGGAGGGTTTGTAACGGATCATAGAGTGAGCCTGTCCACAGACTTGTTGATAGGCTCACATTCATAAAAATGAATCAGTCTTGGATCAGCAGCTATCAAGCACCTGATGCTGATGTAACTGATTGAATTTTCTGTGGATATGGGAATCCTTGAAGGCTGACTATCCTATTCCTCCTCAATCTTGATGATGCTAGCTTCCAACAATATTTTTGGTTTAGGGCACCATCACCCAAGGCCCAATTTTTCTGCCCCTTTTTAACAGGGGCATGTAATTACAATTTTTTAAATAATATTTCAATGCAGGGCCCCGTTCCTGTGCCCAACAAGAGTATCTGTTACGGGTTACAGTGTTGTGGTACCACCACCACCACCCAAGGCCCAATTTTTCTGCCCCTGTTTAACAGGGGCATGTAATTACAATCCTTAATATAATATTTCATAGAAGGGCCCGTTCCTGCACCCAACAAGCGTAACTGTGAGGGCTTTACAGTGTTCTAGTACCACCACCACCAAAAGCCCAATTTTTCTGCCCCTGTTCAACAGGGGCATGTAATTACAAGTCTTATATTTTTGACTTAAACAGAGATCCTGTTCAAAAATAAAGAAGAATACATAAGTGTTGTTTACATTTCGATTACATAGGAGTGCAACAGAATGTGTTTCAAAATGTCATGCACTTGAATGGGGAATAGCATAAATGGGGACTCACATCTAGGAGAGACCTGTCAAAGATGACGTACCAGGTGTCAAAAGAGGGACGATGCAACAACCAGAATCTTTAAACAAAGAATTATTACTTAATCATTATGAGTAAAACAAGCAAACAATCGTGATTTATTCTGAAAGTGCCAATAAGCATAGAATGAAATAGATGAGACATGAGTTAGTAACTTAGCCATAATCATAAAATCCTTACAATAAATGAAATCCTAGTTGGAAAAGGAAGGAGAAAATGTATAGGAATCAACCAGACAACAGATCACAGAAGATCCTGTAGTTATTCCAACAACCCATCCCTAGATAGATCTATTGGATATACAGTATCTCATAAAAGTGAGTACACCCCTCACATTTTTGTAAATATTTTATTGTATCTTTTCATTTGACAACACTGAAGAAATGACACTTTGCTACAATGCAAAGTAGTGAGTGTACAGCTTGTATAACAGTGTACATTTAGTGACTCCTCAAAATAACTCAACACACAGCCATTAATATCTAAACCACTGGCAACAAAAGTGAATACACACCCTAAGTGAAAATGTCCAAATTGGGCCCAATTAGCCATTTTCCCTCCCTGGTGTCATGTGACTCATTAGTGTTCTCAGATGTGAACGGGGAGCAGGTGTGTTAAATTTGGTGTTATCGCTCTCACTCTCTCATACTGGTCACTGGAAGTTCAACATGCCACTTCATGACAAAGAACTCTCTGAGGATCTGAAAAAAGAACACACAAAACAATGTATGTGATAAACCTCAAATAAGAATATAATCAAATAAATAGTGTCCAAAGGTGAAAACAAAAAGTCCAATAAAACTAGTGTAGGTGCGGTGAATCAGGGACACAACTCTATCCGTGGAAACACTGAATTAGATGTGGGTGCTCTTACCGGAGAAGGTGGACTCACGTGTCGTGCTCTTTGTTTGTCACGTGACTCGTGACTCACGACCCGCATTTTTGCAGGTTTTTTGATATGACGCTTCTCATCTAGTTTGTCAGGTGACCGCTCGGTCACGTTGGTGTGTATTCCTTCGGTTGGGTAACACCAACACGTGTTCCAAGCTCCTGACCCCCCATTGGACTTCATAGCGAGGCTTGGTCAGTGTTTGTCATGTGACCATCCTCTGCCCAATCCTAGGTCTCTCTGTATCCATTTTCGCTGATTGGTCTTGTGTTTTAATTGTTTATCTAACAGTATTTATACTGTGTGTATATATATATATATATATATATATATATATATATATATATATATATATATATATGTGTGTGTATATATATATATATATATATATATATATATATATATATATATATATAGGCAGTGTGGAAGAGGTGATTTATGCCCCTGTTGAAGGCCCATTGGTCAAAACGCGTAGGGCCATTGTCACTCTCTACATTGCCTTCCATTTTTATCATTTGTGATCACTTTTATCTGTATGGTGGTTTTAGCAATAAACAACCATTTTTGACCTGCACTATGTGGAAGCATATCCTTTTTTTCCACATATCATCTGGATGTGAGTGGATGTCTGTACTTTGAACCTACCATCAAGATCCAGCCCTGACGGTCCTGAGATCGGGCCGACCCGGAAGTCATCCATTGTCCCCTTGGATCCTTCCCTGGAGGCTTGAACTACCTGGCTATCTACACACTTGCCCGATGTGGCATATTGCCTGTTTGACTCTATTCCACCAGCATTAGAGTCCACCTTTTCTGGTAAGAGCACTCACATCTCATTCAGTGTTTGATGATCCTCCCATTGGATGGTTCCTCCACAGATAGAGTTGTGTCCCTGATTCACCGCACCAACACTAGTTTTATTGAACTTTTTGTTTTCACCTTTGGACACCATTGATTTGATTATATTCTTATTTGAGGTTTATCACATACATTGTTTTGTTTGCAGATGGACGTTTGCACACACCACTTATTTTAATTAATTTTTTTTTTTTACACACAGTGTTCATCATTTGTGTATATTTGTCAGCACTACATTCTGTATTTCTCTGTATTCACATGTTTGTCACATTTTTATGTAGCTGCTTTTTGTTCTCCTTTTGTTTGGGGTTCAGCGCAGTAATTATTTCCCATTCTATATAGCGATTTAACAGAACAGGTTCCACTCAGAACAGGCCTTGCCATGGTCGACAAAAGAAGTTGAGTGCACATGCTCAGCGTCATATCCAGAGGTTGTCTTTGGGAAATAGACTTATGAGTGCTGCCAGCATTTCTGCAGAGGTTGAATGGGTGGAGTCAGACTGCCAATGCTCTGACCATACGCCACAAACTTCATCAAATTGGTCTACATGACTGTTTTCCCAGAAGGAAGCCTTTTCTAAAGATGATGCACAAGAAAGCCCACAAACAGTTTGCTGAAGACAAGCAGACCAAGGACATGGATTACTGGAACCATGTCCTGTGGTCTGATGAGACCAAGATAAACTTATTTGGTTCAGATGGTGTCAAGCGTGTGTGGTGGTAGCCAGGTGAGGAGTACAAAGAAAAGTGTGTCTTGCCTACAGTCAAGCATGATGGTGGGAGTGTCTTGGTCTGGGGCTGCATGAGTGCTGCCGGCACTGGGGAGCTACAGTTCATTGAGGGAACCATGAATGCCAACATGTACTGTGACATACTGAAGCAGAGCATGATCCCCTCCCTTCGGAGACTGGGCTGCAGGCAGTATTCCAACATAATAACAACCCCAAGCACACCTCCAAGATGACCACTGCCTTGCTAAAGAAGCTGAGGGTAAAGGTGAGGGACTGGCCAAGCATGTCTGCAGACCTAAACCCTATTGAGCATCTGTGGGGCATCTGCAAATGGAAGGTGGAGGAGCGCAGGGTCTCTAACATCCACCAGCTCCGTGATGTCATCATGGAGGAGTGGAAGAGGACTCCAGTGGCAACCTGTGAAGCTCTGGTGAACTCCATACCCAAGAGGGTTAAGACAGTACTGGAAAATAATGGTGGCCACACAAAATATTGACACTTTTGGCCCAATTTGGACATTTTCACTTAGAGGTGGACTCACTTTTGTTGCCAGCGGTTTAGACATTAATAGCTGTGTGTTGAGTTATTTTGAGGGGACAGCAAATTAACACTGTTATACAAGCTGTACACTCACTACTTTACATTGCAGCAAAGTGTCATTTCTTCAGTGTTGTCACATGAAAAGATATAAAAATATTTACGAAAATGTGGGAGCATGACTCAGCATTGTACCAAGTTGGACACGTAACTCTGGAGCTCCCATCCTCGAGGTCCAGCAACATCAGCGTTCAGCAACCATTCGGATCCTCCACTGCTGAAAAATGGAGAGATCTCCCAGGAGTGTGTCAGCTACAAGGTCCCGCTCCCCTCGGGAGCAGGACACACAGCTCAGCCAACAAATCCTCAATATATTCCGGACAAGGCCCAGAAACAGGATGCAAGCCTCACAATCTGCTTCTTCACGGCTGAACCTGGATGATCTCCGAAGTGTCGCTTCTGATATTAAGAGCACTCTATCTGCTGCCATCTCTGATTTAAAAGCAGACATACAGGCCATAGCCCTGAGAGTGGAGGAGGTTGAAATAACACAGGCCCGCCATGATGTCTCCCTCCGCCATGTACAACTGACCGAATCACACGCCATGCATTTGAGGGAAATTAACCGCCATATGGAAGATTTGGATAACAGAGGGAGACACCAAAACCTCAGGGTAAGAGGGATCCCTGAATCCATAGACCCCAGCCACCTCTCACAAGCTGTCACTAATATCTTTAACAATCTCCTGGAAAGACCCCCGGACACAACGATCATCTTTGAACGCATACTAAGAGTGCTCCGCCCGAGGGGAAGAGACACAGACCCTCCTAGGAACTCGGTCTGCTGCCTCGTGGATTTCCCGCTCAAGGAGGAAATCCTCCACAAAGCCAGAGGCAGAAATCAATTATCCTTCAGGGGAGCTAACATCAAGATCTTCCAAGATCTTTCAAATATCACTTTGCAACGCAGAAGGGAACTGAGACCCCTACTCGACACCCTGCGGGAGAGATCCATCCTGTACCGCTGGAAGTTCCTCTTCTGCCTGTCAGTATCGCAACAGGGGTGCACAGCGAACCTTAGAGTCCCCGAGGATTTGGACCACTTCTGCTCTACCCTGGATATACCCCTCGTAGACTTGCCGGATTGGTATAGTGAATTCAAGCTACCCTCACTCAACAGAGCTACATCCAAGGACGGAGTGGACGGAGCCGGCAATTTCAGCATTAGACATCGCTGCCGCCATGCACAACATCCTCCTCCACACCACACCTCTCAGAATGCCTCAGAAGTCCCAAGGAATGGCAGTCCCACGGCTTCCCCGCCACACCGAAGGGCACGAATCAATTGATCAGGTAACATTTACTAAATATGCTACTTACATGACACGGGAACGTTATCCTCTTAGTCTACCCCCGTATACCTGACTGTATTTAACACTGCTGCAAATATGCCATGTTATATCTACCCAAGCCAGAACCTCAAGTCCTAAACAAAGGCTCCAAAACCCAGCTTAAATTTGCCTCAGATAGTCCAGAAGTGACTCATGCACTACTTATCCCACTGCCTATCAATATGAGACGACAAAAAGAACTTTCATTATGCTTCCCCCTTCAATAACATACGAGTGCAATCTGCAAATCTTACATTCTTAGTAAACTTCACTGATAAAAAGCCCGAGAACATTACTCACTTTCCAGATATCTACCCACAGAGATGTCCGGTACATGTCAGACTGAAGAACTATAGATCATAGCTTGGTAACACGACTCCACTTTTCACCACCTAAGTATTGGGCAAAGCAACCTAATAGAGAATTGAGACTTACTTCATCTCGTCGCACATATGCTTGTGCTATGAACTATGACCCCAGAAACATAACAACCTTACTGGAGACAACCATTCCTGGACTATCATACATTTGAAACTCCCCCCGGACTTTCATTGCACTGACCCCTTATTAGCCACACTGGAGAATCTCTCTCCAAAACCCCCCTCCAAATGCTCAGACTCAATACTTAAAGTCTATGTAACAAATTGTTCACATGAATGGACCAGGGAAACTGAACACCTCCCTTCACTATTTTACCTTACAACAGACTGCCGACCAAGTCACTATTGCTTGAGAAAAAAAAAAGATAAGGATATTCTAACCTTCATCTCCCTCTTGTTTAAACCTCTCTCTCTGTATTTCTGCTAAGCCTCCCTTTTTATCTGTCTACCACGCTCCTACTATCATTCCTCCCTACCTACTACACCTTGCACCTTCTCTACAACTTCTGGCTCTCCCTGACTGCGACCCGAGCAAGGTTGCATTAATATTGGTTGCTTTGATAACAGGTTTCTTTGCTTTCTAGTTAATTACTGACTGAGGGGTTCTATCAAAGGTACGCCAACCCATATCCAGCCTCTGGTAACCCGAGAGGGCGGTGTCCATTGTGAGGAGTATACACACCTCACAATACACACAATGAGTAGTGATATGGAAATACATAAATAATTTAACAAAATGGCACTTCAGCTATACACTCGCCCTTTCTCCCATTGGGACAAAGATGAATAACCCACACAACCTAAATTGAGAGAGCTGAGGCTGGACGCCTCCCTCTCGAACCTGGAGGACTCACAATTGTTAACAGCAGGTATTGTTGCATTAGTTATCACGTTTGTTGAATTTATATGGTTTTCCTTGTGTTAAGTGTCATGTAAAGGTTACGATTTGAGTTACTTAGTGTTATATTTCTGAGGCTGATACGCAAAACCTGATTACCCATGATATTCACGTGCTACCACACAAACCTAACCACTCCCCACACAATATTGAACTATCACCTTAATAACAAAATAGACTACACCTCCTCGACACACTTCTTTCACATTACCATCGTTAACCCAGAGACATGTCCTTTTGTCTGGAGGTTAGTATGTTGCTAGCAATCTACACACTAATCCCCGTTTGACGCCATAAGCCCATCTCTATTCTAAACCAACACTACTCCCTAACGCTATAGAATAGATCCTGAAGAGGAAAGGGGACTTCCCCTTCCACCCCCAAACATCAGACAACACTTATGATATGCCGAACACACACTCCCTTTGACCTCATAGGGACACAGAGCACACACCTCTTGTGATACTTTATCTACCACCCCCACACAACAGATTTTGGTAATCACCGTTGACCTTACCGGATCCCCATCCCCTTGCATAGAGGGCTTACAGGATCAACCCCATAGCCGGTATTTACTCCTGATACTCACACCTCCCCTTTCAGATCCTACCTGACCTTTCACGCTCCCTTTTCACATAATCCCGCCTGACCACCCAATCCCTATCTTTCTACTCTCTCCCTCCCTTTCCCCCTTTTTTTTTTTTTTTACCTCCCTCTTGCCCCCAATTCTTCCCTCCTTCCCCCTCCTTCTTTGACTCCTCCTTCTCGGGGTATTTTTAAAATAATTCAACTCCCCTCTACCATTACCATGACCCCAAAAAACACATATCACCAATTCCACACTGAAGATCATCTCTCTGAACATAAAAGGCTTAAACACCCCTGAAAAAGGTCACAAGTACTATCCAACATGCGATCCTTGAAGGCAGATATCGTTTTTCTGCAGGAAAGCCATTTCTGTACGAAATCTGTTCCCAAACTAGCCAACCACTCCTTCCCCCATATTTTCCACGCCACCTCCCCTACTACAAAATCTAAGGGGGTCTCCATACTTCTTTCCAAAAGGGCAGGTTTCTTTTTCTTAAAGGGGTGTTCAACAACAAACGAATAAAGTCAGCGAATATTTACAGCCGCAACTCCTCCCAGGTCCCCTTTATTTGAGATATAGCAAATCGACTAGCCACCTTTCAAGAGGGGACGCTAATTCTGGGGGGCGATCTGAATGTCCCACTAGACCCCTTGTTAGACACCTCATCATGCACCTCCCACCTACCTTTTAGAGCCATTAAACAAATCAGGAAAAGTCTCCAAGACTTACTACTCCACGATACTTAGCGTATGCTCTATCCTTAAGAAAAGGACTTTACCTTCTTCTCTATACCACGTAAAAGATATTCACGCCTCGATTATCTCTTTGTCACACAACAAGATCTCCAAAACTTGTCCAAGGCAACAATAGAACCGATGATATTGTCCATTCATCATCCCTTCTCCGCCACATTTACTTTCCCAGATAAAATAGCGCACACAAGCATTTGGAGACTGGATTCAACTATCCTGACAGACCACACTAGAGAAATGGAAATTCGTAAATGCCTAACCCAATACTTCACTGAAAATAACACTCCTGATGTCTCCCAGCTGACATAATGGGAGGCTCACAAGTGTGTAGTGAGAGGCAAACTTATCTCCCTAGCTGCAGCTATCAAAAAAGAGAAATCTGCTAAACTTGCAGATCTGTTCACAAAACTTAAAACTCTAGAGGCGACAGATAAGCGTACTTTAGCCCAGGAAACTCACAAAAAACTTACTGAAATTCGCACTTGTATACAAGAAGAACTAGGCCGCAACCTAAAAAAAAATGTTTTCCTCACCCAGGAAACTCTTCTAGGAACACAAGAACAAATCAGGCCATCTGTTGGCCCAGGCTCTCCGATCGAAAGGAGCTAAGCAGACAATACACCAAATACATTCTCCGATGGGTAAAACACACGAGAAGAACACAGATATCGCACACAAATTTGGAAAATACTAGGGTTGTCCCGATATCACTTTTTTAGGACCGAGTACAAGTACCGATACTATCTTTCAAGTACTCGCCGATACCGATTACCGATACTTTTTTTTTAAATGTCACGTGACAGTGTTTTTTGTTTTTTTTGTTTTTTTTTTAACAGTGCTTGCTTTTTTTTTGGGGGGGGGGGTGAACGGTGTATGTGTGTGTTTTTTTTTTTTTTTTATTTACAACTTTTATTTTTTACAATAATATTTTTTTTATTCTTTATTGTTTTTTTTTTTGTTTTTTTTTAATCAGCCCTTTTGGGGGGCTTTGGTGAGATATCAGGGGTCTTAACAGACCTCTGATATCTCCCCCTTGAGACAGAGAAAGAGACAGAGGATAGAGATTCCCCAGTCCCTTTCTCTGCAGCCTCAGCTGCACTGAGAATGAATGGAGAGAAGACAGCAGCTTCTCTCCATTCATAAACTGACACATCGTAATCACAGGAGATTACAATGTTTCAGTTATTGTGAATGGACAGAGTCAGCTGACTCTATCCATACACAAAGGAAGGAGGAGGAGGACTGAGGAACGGAGGGGGAGAACGGAGGGGGAGAACGGAGGGAGACAGATAAGGAGAGCAGAACGGAGGGGACAGATAAGGAGAGCAGAACGGAGGGGACAGATAAGGAGAGCAGAACGGAGGGGACAGATAAGGAGAGCAGAACGGAGGGGACAGATAAGGAGAGCAGAACGGAGGGGACAGATAAGGAGAGCAGAACGGAGGGGACAGATAAGGAGAGCAGAATGGAGGGGGACAGTGGAGAGGCACAGAGGAAAGGAGGGGGCACGGAGGAGGATGCAGTGACAGTCAGCGGTGAGCGATCACCGCTGTATGTCACTAAAGCTGGTGAAAGCCGCTGGGGGAGAATCTTGTATCTTTTGAAGAAGCACAAAGAAGCAAGGAATGTTGAGGACTGTAGACACGGTGGTGTTCAAAGGAAACTTAAAGTGGTTGTAAACCCTTACAATCCACTTTTTACTACAGGTAAGCCTATAATAAGGCTTACCTGTAGCTACCCCTGGCATCGCCTAAACCTGCACGGTTTAGGAGATATCCCCTGTATCAGCAAGTGCAGACGTAATCGACACATGCGCACTGAAGCAATGGCTCATTCCTGCCGTTGCTTCAGCTAGTGTGCCATTACTGGTGGCTCCCACACGTATGTGTGGGAGTGATGTCATTGCAGCTCTGGCCAATCACAGCGCTGGAGCCTGCGATACCCAGAGGCTACTCCGGGAGCGATGTTGCCCGCATAGCATACTAGCTCATTATGCTTTTGTCTTGCAGGGTTTTTGTTTTTAGTGGGTTTACAACCACTTTAATGCAGCAGATAAAAGACAAATCATGCTTGCTTCCCTTTAACATCTGAAGATGTCCAGTAGTGCCATCAGCACTGAACTGCAGAAAACCAGTGTGTCCCAGGTACGCCCATTTACTGTCCGGAGGAGTCTGGCCAGAAGTGTTCTTCATGAAAGAATTGCATCCAAAAACCATACTTCCAACATGGAAACAAGGCTAAGCGACTTAACTATGCATGAAAACCTAGGAACTGGGGTGCAGAAAAATGGAAGCAGGTGCTCTGGACTGATGAGTCAAAATTTTAAAATAGTTGGCTGTAGCAGGAGGCAGTTTGTTCACCAAAGAGCTGGCGAGTGGTACAATAATGAGTGTCTGCAGGCAACAGTGAAGCATGGTGGAGATCCTTGCAAGTTTGGGGCTGCATTTCTGCAAATGGAGTTGGAGATTTGGCCAGGATCAATAGTGCCCTCAATGAAGAGAAAAACAGGAAGATACTTATTCATTGTGCCATGCCATCAGGGAGGCATGTGATTAACCCCAAATTTATTCTGCAGCAGAACAACAACCCCAAACATACAGGCAATGTCATTAAGAACTATTTTCAGTCTAAAGAAGAACAAAGAGCCCTGGAAGTGATGGATTGGTCCCCACAGAGCGGTGATGTCATCATCCAGTCTCTCTGGGATTACATGAAGAGACAGCAGGGTTAACTGCAGACTACATCTACAGAATATCTGTGGTTAGTTCTCCAGGATGTTTGGAACAACCTACCTGCTGAGTTCCTTCAAAAACTGTGTGCAAGTGTACTTTGAAGAATTAAAGAATGGATGCTGTTTTGAAGGCAAAAGTTAGTCACACTAAATATTGATTTGCTTTGGATTTCTCTTTTGTTCATTTACTTGTCATTTTGTTAATTGCCAAAAAATAAACAATTAACACTTCTATTTCTGAAAGCATATGTAGAAAGGTCCCAGGCCTCCTCTAGTCTAATGAGAACCTTTAGAGCCAAGAACTGCTGACATCCTTCTGTACAGAGTGGGTTGTGAGGCATTGTGGGTGTAATGCAAGTTAGATTCATGGGCACCAGACACTTCTTGAATACAAAGAGATTTTGTTTATCCTAAACAGAATGTTGGGAGAGAGGGTTAGGGCCTGGACACCCTTAAGCAGTTGCAATGTTAATTGGCAGACTCTGAGACTTCTACAGCAGGACAGCCATGCAGGGAAAGGCATCCAGCAAGACACCACATCTGCATTTGTAGGAATGCTGTCTCCTATGGCAATAGTTAAGTCACTTCCACTACAATCACTTCTTGTAGCTCTTCAACCCAATGAGCTCCCAGTCTCTCTGACTAGACTAGAGGATTCACTGCCACTGAATCCTTTGAGCTCTTCCAATCTTCACTGTAGTATCTTCCTCAAGCATCACCCCGCTTCTCTGCTGGGTCCCTAGCTTGGCACTCCAGATACTTATCAAGCTATACATCACTGGCCTGATCGGTCCCTGGCTTGACACACAAGGCTGCTCTGCAAGCGTCACCTCCACTGGCTGGGTCCCTGGCTTGACACCTGCTGAAGTTTCCTGATTCTTCACCATCCCCAAGTGGTGAGAATTCTGTTTCCGGTACTTGCTTCAGCTACTCACTGTGGTCCCTGGTAATAAGGTGGATGGCCCCTAGTGGTGACAGCTTCTCCTCTACCTCCAAACACGACAGTTTCTCTGGCCAGCAGAACCATCACTTCTGGTTGGACTGCAAGCCGCAATCCCAACCCTGCACTGCTTGCTTGCTTCTGGATAGGCCCTAGCAACCAGATATGCCCGGGATGTCCCAAACCCCGGCCTAGCAGCCCGGATAGTACAACACATGTCCACCCAGACAGCTGTCCAGGTGGCACAGAACCCTGATCACATGACTCCACCCAAATATATAGGTTCTCACAGCAGGCCAAGAGATTTAAGAAAACCCCTGCCCATTGGCTAAGATGCCCCATATACTCCTAATCTGTCCTTGCTTTGCCCTTATCTAATGTTGCCAGTAGGGATGTGCTTCGTGTTCGAGCCGAACCCATGTCCGACTCGAACATCGTCTGTTCGATCGTTCGCCGAATTGCGATATGGGCCGTTCGCGCCAAATTCGAGTGGCGCATCACGGCCCATAATTCACTGCAGCATCGCAGTGCATTGCTGGCTGATGATTGGCCAAGCATGCACTATGACCCGCATGCTTGGCCAATCACAGCACCGTCTGTACAGAGAGCTGTAATTGGCCAAAGCCAGGGTGGCTTTGGCCAATTATGGCTCAGTGGGTTTAGTACATGCCCCACACTATATAAGGCCGCCTGCACTTCAGCCCTGTGTAGTGTGTTCTGGCGTTGAGAGACAGAGACAGAGAGACAGTGTCATTTGATTTAAGTTAGATAGATTAGGCAGGACAGTAAGTCAGTTAGCTGCACTTACAGTGTATTGTGTATATATATGCATCCCAGGTGTTGTATGTATGTGTGTGTGTATATATAATATACACAGTATTCAGTTTAGCTAGATCCGTTCCTGTTATTATCTTCCTACTGACAGGCAGGCAAGTGTTGTTACAGTATTTGAAGAAAATTGCTGGTGTTCTTCTGATCCTATTAGCCCTATTAGCTACAGTATTTACAGTTAGTGTAGTGCGTCCTCTGCACAGTGTGCATCTAAAGCTACCTATAGAAGATTGGTGGTGTTTTTCTGATCCTATCACTACCGCAGGCAGCTACATTATTTTTTAGTGCAGTGCGACAGCTGCACAGTGTTCAGCTAAAGCTACAAGTTAGTGTAGTGAAACCTCTGCACAGTGTTCAGCTAAAGCTACAAGTTAGTGTAGTGCGACCTCTGCTCAGTGTTCAGCTAAAGCTACAAGTTAGTGTAGTGCGACCTCTGCACAGTGTTCAGCTAAACCAACAAGTTAGTGTAGTGCGACCTCTGCACAGTGTTCAGCTAAAGCTACAAGTTAGTGTAGTGCAACCTCTGCACAGTGTTCAGCTAAAGCTACAAGTTAGAGTAGTGCGACCTCTGCACAGTGTTCAGCTAAAGCTACAAGTAAGTGTAGTGCGACCTCTGCACAGTGTTCAGCTAAAGCTACAAGTTAGTGTAGTGCGACCTCTGCACAGTGTTCAGCTAAAGCTACAAGTTAGTGTAGTGCAACCTCTGCACAGTGTTCAGCTAAAGCTACCTGTAGAAGGTTGGTGTTGTTTTCCTGATCATATCACTACCACAGGCAGCTACATTATTTACACATTAGTGTAGTGCGACCTTTGCACAGTGTTCAGCTAAAGCTACCTGTAGAAGGTTGGTGGTGTTTTCCCTGCTCCTATCACTACCGCAGGCAGCTACATTATTTAAACGTTAGTGTAGTGCGAACTCTGCACAGTGTTCAGCTAAAGCTACAAATTAGTGTAGTGCGACCTCTGCACAGTGTCCAGCTAAAGCTACAAGTTAGTTTAGTGTGACCTCTGCACAGTGTTCAGCTAAAGCTACAAGTTAGTGTAGTGCGACCTCTGCACAGTGTTCAGCTAAAGCTCCAAGTTAGTGTAGTGCGACCCCTGCACAGTGTTCAGCTAAAGCTACCTGTAGAAGGTTGGTGTTGTTGTCCTGATCCTATCACTACCGCAGGCAGCTACATTATTTACAGGTTAGTGTAATGCGACCTCTGCACAGTGTTCAGCTAAAGCTACCTGTAGAAGGTTGGTGGTGTTTTCCTGATCCTATCACTACCACAGGCAGCTACATTATTAAAACGTTAGTGTAGTGCGACCTCTGCGCAGTGTTCAGCTAAAACTACAAGTTAGTGTGGTGCGACCTCTGCACAGTGTTCAGCTAAAGCTACAAGTTAGTGTAGTGCGACCTCTGCGCAGTGTTCAGCTAAAGCTACAAGTTAGTGTAGTGCGACCTCTGCGCAGTGTTCAGCTAAAGCTACAAGTTAGTGTGGTGCGACCTCTGCGCAGTGTTCAGCTAAAGCTACAAGATAGTGTGGTGCGACCTCTGCACAGTGTTCAGCTAAAGCTACAAGTTAGTCTAGTGCGACCTCTGCACAGTGTTCAGCTAAAGCTACAAGTTAGTCTAGTGCGACCTCTGCACAGTGTTCAGCTAAAGCTACAAGTTAGTGTAGTGCGACCTCTGCACAGTGTTCAGCTAAAGCTACAAGTTAGTGTAGTGCGACCCCTGCACAGTGTTCAGCTAAAGCTACCTGTAGAAGGTTTGTGTTGTTGTCCTGATCCTATCACTACCGCAGGCAGCTACATTATTTACACGTTAGTGTAATGCGACCTCTGCACAGTGTTCAGCTAAAGCTACCTGTAGAAGGTTGGTGTTGTTGTCCTGATCCTATCACTACCGCAGGCAACTACATTATTTACACGTTAGTGTAATGCGACCTCTGCACAGTGTTCAGCTAAAGCTACCTGTAGAAGGTTGGTGGTGTTTTCCTGATCCTATCACTACCACAGGCAGCTACATTATTAAATGTTAGTGTAGTGCGTCCTCTGCACAGTGTTCAGCTAAAGCTACAATTAGTGTAGTGCGACCTCTGCACAGTGTTCAGCTAAAGCTACCTGTAGAAGGTTGGTGGTGTTTTCCTTATCCTATCACTACCGCAGGCAGCTACATTATTTAAACGTTAGTGTAATGCGTCCTCTGTACAGTGTTCAGCTAAAGCTACAAGTTAGTGTAGTGTGTCCTCTGCACAGTGTTCAGCTAAAGCTACAAGTTAGTGTAGTGCAACTTCTGCACAGTGTTCAGCTAAAGCTACAAGTTAGTGTAGTGCAACCTCTGCACAGTGTTCAGCTAAAGCTACAAGTTAGTGTAGTGCGACCTCTGCACAGTGTTCAGCTAAAGCTCCAAGTTAGTGTAGTGCGACCCCTGCACAGTGTTCAGCTAAAGCTACCTGTAGAAGGTTGGTGTTGTTGTCCTGATCCTATCACTACTGCAGGCAGCTACATTATTTACAGGTTAGTGTAATGCGACCTCTGCACAGTGTTCAGCTAAAGCTACCTGTAGAAGGTTGGTGGTGTTTTCCTGATCCTATCACTACCACAGGCAGCTACATTATTTAAACGTTAGTGTAGTGCGTCCTCTGCACAGTGTTCAGCTAAAGCTACAAGTTAGTGTAGTGCGACCTCTGCACAGTGTTCAGCTAAAGCTATAAGTTAGTGTAGTGCGACCTCTGCGTAGTGTTCATCTAAAACTGCAAGTTAGTGTAGTGCGACCTCTGCACAGTGTTCAGCTAAAGCTACAAGTTAGTGTAGTGCAACCTCTGCGCAGTGTTCAGCTAAAGCTACAAGTTAGTGTAGTGCAACCTCTGCGCAGTGTTCAGCTAAAGCTACAAGTTAGTGTGGTGCGACCTCTGCGTAGTGTTCAGCTAAAGCTACAAGTTAGTGTAGTGCGACCTCTGCACAGTGTTCAGCTAAAGCTACAAGTTTGTGTAGTGCGACCTGTGCACAGTGTTCAGCTAAAGCTACCTGTAGAAGGTTGGTGTTGTTTTCCTGATCCTATCACTATCGCAGGCAGCTACATTATTTGCACGTTAGTGTAGTGCGACCTTTGCACAGTGTTCAGCTAAAGCTACCTGTAGAAAGTTGGTGGTGTTTTCCTGATCCTATCACTACCGCAGGCAGCTACATTATTTAAACATTAGTGTAGTGCGTCCTCTGCACAGTGTTCAGCTAAAGCTATAAGTTAGTGTAGTGCGAACTCTGCACAGTGCTCAGCTAAAGCTACAAGTTAGTGTAGTGCGACCTCTGCACAGTGTTCAGCTAAAGCTACCTGTAGAAGGTTGGTGTTGTTTTCCTGATCCTATCACTACCGCAGGCAGCTACATTATTTACAAGTTAGTGCAGTGCGACCTCTGCACAGTGTTCAGCTAAAGCTTCCTGTAGAAGGTTGGTGGTGTTTTCCTGATCCTATCACTACCGCAGGCAGCTACATTATTTTTTAGTGTAGTGCATCCTCTGCACAGTGTTCAGCTAGAGCTACAAGTTAGTGTAGTGCAACCTCTGCACAGTGTTCAGCTAAAGCTACAAGTTAGTGTGGTGTGACCTCTGCGCAGTGTTCAGCTAAAGCTACAAGTTAGTGTGGTGCGACCTCTGCACAGTGTTCAGCTAAAGCTACAAGATAGTGTGGTGCGACCTCTGCACAGTGTTCAGCTAAAGCTACAAGTTAGTGTAGTGCGACCTCTGCACAGTGTTCAGCTAAAGCTCCAAGTTAGTGTAGTGCGACCCCTGCACAGTGTTCAGCTAAAGCTACCTGTAGAAGGTTGGTGTTGTTCCCCTCTTCCTATCACTACCGCAGGCAGCTACATTATTTTTTAGTGTAGTGCATCCTCTGCACAGTGTTCAGCTAGAGCTACAAGTTAGTGTAGTGCAACCTCTGCACAGTGTTCAGCTAAAGCTACAAGTTAGTGTGGTGTGACCTCTGTGCAGTGTTCAGCTAAAGCTACCTGTAGAAGGTTGGTGGTGTTTTCCTGATCTTATCACTACCACAGGCAGCTACATTATTTAAACGTTAGTGTAGTGCGTCCTCTGTACAGTGTTCAGCTAAAGCTACAAGTTAGTGTAGTGCGACCTCTGCACAGTGTTCAGCTAAAGCTACAAGTTAGTGTAGTGCGACCTCTGCGCAGTGTTCAGCTAAAACTACAAGTTAGTGTGGTGCGACCTCTGCACAGTGTTCAGCTAAAGCTACAAGTTAGTGTAGTGCGACCTCTGCGCAGTGTTCAGCTAAAGCTACAAGTTAGTGTGGGGCGACCTCTGTGCAGTGTTCAGCTAAAGCTACAAGTTAGTGTAGTGCGACCTCTGCGTAGTGTTCATCTAAAACTACAAGTTAGTGTAGTGCGACCTCTGCACAGTGTTCAGCTAAAGCTACAAGTTAGTGTAGCGCAACCTCTGCGCAGTGTTCAGCTAAAGCTACAAGTTAGTGTAGTGCAACCTCTGCGCAGTGTTCAGCTAAAGCTACAAGTTAGTGTGGTGCGACCTCTGCACAGTGTTCAGCTAAAGCTACAAGTTAGTGTAGTGCGACCTCTGCACAGTGTTCAGCTAAAGCTACAAGTTTGTGTAGTGCGACCTGTGCACAGTGTTCAGCTAAAGCTACCTGTAGAAGGTTGGTGTTGTTTTCCTGATCCTATCACTACCGCAGGCACCTACATTATTTGCACGTTAGTGTAGTGCGACCTTTGCACAGTGTTCAGCTAAAGCTACCTGTAGAAAGTTGGTGGTGTTTTCCTGATCCTATCACTACCGCAGGCAGCTACATTATTTAAAAATTAGTGTAGTGCGTCCTCTGCACAGTGTTCAGCTAAAGCTATAAGTTAGTGTAGTGCGAACTCTGCACAGTGCTCAGCTAAAGCTACAAGTTAGTGTAGTGCGACCTCTGCACAGTGTTCAGCTAAAGCTACCTGTAGAAGATTGGTGTTGTTTTCCTGATCCTATCACTACCGCAGGCAGCTACATTATTTACAAGTTAGTGCAGTGCGACCTCTGCACAGTGTTCAGCTAAAGCTTCCTGTAGAAGGTTGGTGGTGTTTTCCTGATCCTATCACTACCGCAGGCAGCTACATTATTTTTTAGTGTAGTGCATCCTCTGCACAGTGTTCAGCTAGAGCTACAAGTTAGTGTAGTGCAACCTCTGCACAGTGTTCAGCTAAAGCTACAAGTTAGTGTGGTGTGACCTCTGCGCAGTGTTCAGCTAAAGCTACAAGTTAGTGTGGTGCGACCTCTGCACAGTGTTCAGCTAAAGCTACAAGATAGTGTGGTGCGACCTCTGCACAGTGTTCAGCTAAAGCTACAAGTTAGTGTAGTGCGACCTTTGCACAGTGTTCAGCTAAAGCTACAAGCTAGTGTAGTGCAACCTCTGCACAGTGTTCAGCTAAAGCTCCAAGTTAGTGTAGTGCGACCCCTGCACAGTGTTCAGCTAAAGCTACAATTAGTGTAGTGCGACCTCTGCACAGTGTTCAGCTAAAGCTACCTGTAGAAGGTTGGTGGTGTTTTCCTTATCCTATCACTACCGCAGGCAGCTACATTATTTAAACGTTAGTGTAATGCGTCCTCTGTACAGTGTTCAGCTAAAGCTACAAGTTAGTGTAGTGTGTCCTCTGCACAGTGTTCAGCTAAAGCTACAAGTTAGTGTAGTGCAACTTCTGCACAGTGTTCAGCTAAAGCTACAAGTTAGTGTAGTGCGACCTCTGCACAGTGTTCAGCTAAAGCTCCAAGTTAGTGTAGTGCGACCCCTGCACAGTGTTCAGCTAAAGCTACCTGTAGAAGGTTGGTGTTGTTGTCCTGATCCTATCACTACTGCAGGCAGCTACATTATTTACAGGTTAGTGTAATGCGACCTCTGCACAGTGTTCAGCTAAAGCTACCTGTAGAAGGTTGGTGGTGTTTTCCTGATCCTATCACTACCACAGGCAGCTACATTATTTAAACGTTAGTGTAGTGCGTCCTCTGCACAGTGTTCAGCTAAAGCTACAAGTTAGTGTAGTGCGACCTCTGCACAGTGTTCAGCTAAAGCTATAAGTTAGTGTAGTGCGACCTCTGCGCAGTGTTCAGCTAAAGCTACAAGTTAGTGTGGTGCGACCTCTGCGCAGTGTTCAGCTAAAGCTACAAGTTAGTGTAGTGCGACCTCTGCACAGTGTTCAGCTAAAGCTACAAGTTTGTGTAGTGCGACCTGTGCACAGTGTTCAGCTAAAGCTACAAGTTAGTGTAGTGCAACCTCTGCGCAGTGTTCAGCTAAAGCTACAAGTTAGTGTAGTGCAACCTCTGTGCAGTGTTCAGCTAAAGCTACAAGTTAGTGTGGTGCGACCTCTGCGCAGTGTTCAGCTAAAGCTACAAGTTAGTGTAGTGCGACCTCTGCACAGTGTTCAGCTAAAGCTACAAGTTTGTGTAGTGCGACCTGTGCACAGTGTTCAGCTAAAGCTACCTGTAGAAGGTTGGTGTTGTTTTCCTGATCCTATCACTATCGCAGGCAGCTACATTATTTGCACGTTAGTGTAGTGCGACCTTTGCACAGTGTTCAGCTAAAACTACCTGTAGAAAGTTGGTGGTGTTTTCCTGATCCTATCACTACCGCAGGCAGCTACATTATGTAAACATTAGTGTAGTGCGTCCTCTGCACAGTGTTCAGCTAAAGCTATAAGTTAGTGTAGTGCGAACTCTGCACAGTGCTCAGCTAAAGCTACAAGTTAGTGTAGTGCGACCTCTGCACAGTGTTCAGCTAAAGCTACCTGTAGAAGGTTGGTGTTGTTTTCCTGATCCTATCACTACCGCAGGCAGCTACATTATTTACAAGTTAGTGCAGTGCGACCTCTGCACAGTGTTCAGCTAAAGCTTCCTGTAGAAGGTTGGTGGTGTTTTCCTGATCCTATCACTACCGCAGGCAGCTACATTATTTTTTAGTGTAGTGCATCCTCTGCACAGTGTTCAGCTAGAGCTACAAGTTAGTGTAGTGCAACCTCTGCACAGTGTTCAGCTAAAGCTACAAGTTAGTGTGGTGTGACCTCTGCGCAGTGTTCAGCTAAAGCTACAAGTTAGTGTGGTGCGACCTCTGCACAGTGTTCAGCTAAAGCTACAAGATAGTGTGGTGCGACCTCTGCACAGTGTTCAGCTAAAGCTACAAGTTAGTGTAGTGCGACCTCTGCACAGTGTTCAGCTAAAGCTCCAAGTTAGTGTAGTGCGACCCCTGCACAGTGTTCAGCTAAAGCTACCTGTAGAAGGTTGGTGTTGTTCCCCTATTCCTATCACTACCGCAGGCAGCTACATTATTTTTTAGTGTAGTGCATCCTCTGCACAGTGTTCAGCTAGAGCTACAAGTTAGTGTAGTGCAACCTCTGCACAGTGTTCAGCTAAAGCTACAAGTTAGTGTGGTGTGACCTCTGCGCAGTGTTCAGCTAAAGCTACCTGTAGAAGGTTGGTGGTGTTTTCCTGATCTTATCACTACCACAGGCAGCTACATTATTTAAACGTTAGTGTAGTGCGTCCTCTGTACAGTGTTCAGCTAAAGCTACAAGTTAGTGTAGTGCGACCTCTGCACAGTGTTCAGCTAAAGCTACAAGTTAGTGTAGTGCGACCTCTGCGCAGTGTTCAGCTAAAACTACAAGTTAGTGTGGTGCGACCTCTGCACAGTGTTCAGCTAAAGCTACAAGTTAGTGTAGTGCGACCTCTGCGCAGTGTTCAGCTAAAGCTACAAGTTAGTGTGGGGCGACCTCTGTGCAGTGTTCAGCTAAAGCTACAAGTTAGTGTAGTGCGACCTCTGCGTAGTGTTCATCTAAAACTACAAGTTAGTGTAGTGCGACCTCTGCACAGTGTTCAGCTAAAGCTACAAGTTAGTGTAGCGCAACCTCTGCGCAGTGTTCAGCTAAAGCTACAAGCTAGTGTAGTGCGACCTCTGCACAGTGTTCAGCTAAAGCTACAAGTTAGTGTGGGGCGACCTCTGTGCAGTGTTCAGCTAAAGCTACAAGTTAGTGTAGTGCGACCTCTGCGTAGTGTTCATCTAAAACTACAAGTTAGTGTAGTGCGACCTCTGCACAGTGTTCAGCTAAAGCTACAAGTTAGTGTAGCGCAACCTCTGCGCAGTGTTCAGCTAAAGCTACAAGCTAGTGTAGTGCAACCTCTGCGCAGTGTTCAGCTAAAGCTACAAGTTAGTGTGGTGCGACCTCTGCACAGTGTTCAGCTAAAGCTACAAGTTAGTGTAGTGCGACCTCTGCACAGTGTTCAGCTAAAGCTACAAGTTTGTGTAGTGCGACCTGTGCACAGTGTTCAGCTAAAGCTACCTGTAGAAGGTTGGTGTTGTTTTCCTGATCCTATCACTACCGCAGGCACCTACATTATTTGCACGTTAGTGTAGTGCGACCTTTGCACAGTGTTCAGCTAAAGCTACCTGTAGAAAGTTGGTGGTGTTTTCCTGATCCTATCACTACCGCAGGCAGCTACATTATTTAAAAATTAGTGTAGTGCGTCCTCTGCACAGTGTTCAGCTAAAGCTATAAGTTAGTGTAGTGCGAACTCTGCACAGTGCTCAGCTAAAGCTACAAGTTAGTGTAGTGCGACCTCTGCACAGTGTTCAGCTAAAGCTACCTGTAGAAGATTGGTGTTGTTTTCCTGATCCTATCACTACCGCAGGCAGCTACATTATTTACAAGTTAGTGCAGTGCGACCTCTGCACAGTGTTCAGCTAAAGCTTCCTGTAGAAGGTTGGTGGTGTTTTCCTGATCCTATCACTACCGCAGGCAGCTACATTATTTTTTAGTGTAGTGCATCCTCTGCACAGTGTTCAGCTAGAGCTACAAGTTAGTGTAGTGCAACCTCTGCACAGTGTTCAGCTAAAGCTACAAGTTAGTGTGGTGTGACCTCTGCGCAGTGTTCAGCTAAAGCTACAAGTTAGTGTGGTGCGACCTCTGCACAGTGTTCAGCTAAAGCTACAAGATAGTGTGGTGCGACCTCTGCACAGTGTTCAGCTAAAGCTACAAGTTAGTGTAGTGCGACCTTTGCACAGTGTTCAGCTAAAGCTACAAGCTAGTGTAGTGCAACCTCTGCACAGTGTTCAGCTAAAGCTCCAAGTTAGTGTAGTGCGACCCCTGCACAGTGTTCAGCTAAAGCTACCTGTAGAAGGTTGGTGTTGTTGTCCTGATCCTATCACTACCGCAGGCAGCTACATTATTTTTTAGTGTAGTGCATCCTCTGCACAGTGTTCAGCTAGAGCTACAAGTTAGTGTAGTGCAACCTCTGCACAGTGTTCAGCTAAAGCTACAAGTTAGTGTGGTGTGACCTCTGCGCAGTGTTCAGCTAAAGCTACCTGTAGAAGGTTGGTGGTGTTTTCCTGATCTTATCACTACCACAGGCAGCTACATTATTTAAACGTTAGTGTAGTGCGACCTCTGCACAGTGTTCAGCTAAAGCTACAAGTTAGTGTGGTGTGACCTCTGCGCAGTGTTCAGCTAAAGCTACCTGTAGAAGGTTGGTGGTGTTTTCCTGATCTTATCACTACCGCAGGCAGCTACATTATTTAAACGTTAGTGTAGTGCGTCCTCTGCACAGTGTTCAGCTAAAGCTACAAGTTAGTTTAGTGCGACCTCTGCACAGTGTTCAGCTAAAGCTACCTGTAGAAGGTTGGTGGTGTTTTCCTGATCCTATCACTACCACAGGCAGCTACATTATTAAATGTTAGTGTAGTGCGTCCTCTGCACAGTGTTCAGCTAAAGCTACAAGTTAGTGTAGTGCGACCTCTGCACAGTGTTCAGCTAAAGCTACCTGTAGAAGGTTGGTGGTGTTTTCCTTATCCTATCACTACCGCAGGCAGCTACATTATTTAAACGTTAGTGTAGTGCGTCCTCTGTACAGTGTTCAGCTAAAGCTACAAGTTAGTGTAGTGCAACCTCTGCACAGTGTTCAGCTAAAGCTACAAGTTAGTGTAGTGCGACCTCTGCATAGTGTTCAGCTAAAGCTACCTATAGAAGGTTGGTGGTGTTTTCCTGATCCTATCACTACCACAGGCAGCTACATTATTAAATGTTAGTGTAGTGCGTCCTCTGCACAGTGTTCAGCTAAAGCTACAAGTTAGTGTAGTGCGACCTCTGCACAGTGTTCAGCTAAAGCTACCTGTAGAAGGTTGGTGGTGTTTTCCTTATCCTGTCACTACCGCAGGCAGCTACATTATTAAATGTTAGTGTAGTGCGTCCTCTGCACAGTGTTCAGCTAAAGCTACAAGTTAGTGTAGTGCGACCTCTGCACAGTGTTCAGCTAAAGCTACCTGTAGAAGGTTGGTGGTGTTTTCCTGATCCTATCACTACCACAGGCAGCTACATTATTAAATGTTAGTGTAGTGCGTCCTCTGCACAGTGTTCAGCTAAAGCTACAAGTTAGTGTAGTGCGACCTCTGCACAGTGTTCAGCTAAAGCTACCTGTAGAAGGTTGGTGGTGTTTTCCTTATCCTATCACTACCGCAGGCAGCTACATTATTTAAACGTTAGTGTAGTGCGTCCTCTGTACAGTGTTCAGCTAAAGCTACAAGTTAGTGTAGTGCAACCTCTGCACAGTGTTCAGCTAAAGCTACAAGTTAGTGTAGTGCGACCTCTGCATAGTGTTCAGCTAAAGCTACCTGTAGAAGGTTGGTGGTGTTTTCCTTATCCTATCACTACCGCAGGCAGCTACATTATTTAAACGTTAGTGTAGTGCGTCCTCTGTACAGTGTTCAGCTAAAGCTACAAGTTAGTGTAGTGCAACCTCTGCACAGTGTTCAGCTAAAGCTACAAGTTAGTGTAGTGCGACCTCTGCATAGTGTTCAGCTAAAGCTACCTATAGAAGGTTGGTGGTGTTTTCCTGATCCTATCACTACCACAGGCAGCTACATTATTAAATGTTAGTGTAGTGCATCCTCTGCACAGTGTTCAGCTAAAGCTACAAGTTAGTGTAGTGCGACCTCTGCACAGTGTTCAACTAAAGCTACCTGTAGAAGGTTGGTGGTGTTTTCCTGATCCTATCACTACCACAGGCAGCTACATTATTAAATGTTAGTGTAGTGCGTCCTCTGCACAGTGTTCAGCTAAAGCTACAAGTTAGTGTAGTGCGACCTCTGCACAGTGTTCAGCTAAAGCTACCTGTAGAAGGTTGGTGGTGTTTTCCTTATCCTATCACTACCGCAGGCAGCTACATTATTTAAACGTTAGTGTAGTGCGTCCTCTGTACAGTGTTCAGCTAAAGCTACAAGTTAGTGTAGTGCGACCTCTGCAGTGTTCAGCTAAAGCTACCTGTAGAAGATTGGTGGTGTTCTCATACTAATAATACTACAGGCAGGCAGTTGATTTTGCTAGCTACAGTATCAGTATGTGTATATAAAAACACATATATATATATATATATATATATATATATTCCAGCTTAATGCAGCTACATCTCACTGCAGGCCATTATTATGTCTGGAAGGCCAACAAGGAGAGGCAGACAGTCACAAGCCAATAAAAGGGCAAGCAGGCTCTTTGTCTAGAGGCAACAGTGCTGGTCGTGGACACGGTGCATCCTCAGCACGTGGCCGTGAGACACGCTTGGCCTTTTTTTCGGCAGCTGGCCGCGTTGAGCCGCAACATGCGGAAGACTTGGTCAAGTGGATGACCAAGCCATCATCATCCTCCTCATCCTCTCTCACCCATGCTCAGGGTACTTTGGCAAAGCAGCTGCCAACGCAGCCTCTTCCCTCTGCTCAATGCATCAGTGACTCCTTCCCTAGACCCACCATGTCCTCCTGAGGAGTCCCTCGAACTGTTTGACCACAGTGTTGGGTATATGCTCCAGGAGAATGCCCAGAGTTTAGAAGGCTCTGATGATGATACTGAGCTAGATGAAGGCAGTAATGTGAGTACGGACAGAGGGGGTGCCCAAGAAGGACAGCAATCTGGCAGTCATGTTCCCTCTGCTGCAGCATACTGCCAGGTTTGCTCCAGTGATGAGGAGGGAGGGAATGATGAGGTCACTGACTAAACGTGGGTGCCTGATAGAAGAGAGGAGGAGGAGGAGGTGGCACATCACCAATGAGGCAGGATTCCCCCAGGGGCCAGCCTAAGGGCAGCACACTGACTGCATCACACCTCAGAGCTCCACATGTGCAAGGCGCTGCTGTCTCTGGCGTTATTCCAAAAGTTCTTTGGTGTGGGCCTTTTTTGAGACGAGTGTATCAGATGGCAACACTGCTATTTGCAACATATGTCTCAAGCGTATCTCGCTTGGCCAAAACATCTCCCGCTTGGGCACCACATGCTTGACCAGACATATGTTGACCTGCCATGCAGTTCTTTGGCAAGCGTACCTAAAAGACCCACACCAAAAAACAAAGAGGACCTCTCCTTACTCCTCATCAGCTGGGATCTCAAAACCCACTATACCTTCAGTCCTCTCTGAGACCTGCACTGAAAGGAATGAAGGTGTAGTATTAGGTGTGTCACAGCCAAGTACTTGCGGGCAATCTGCTATCGGTACACCAACGTCAGATTGTACCAGTCAAATTTCCCTGCCCCAGCTGCTGCACCGCAAAAAGAAGTTCACTCCCAGCCATCCACATGCCCATCGGTTGAATGCTAGCTTGGCAAAATTGCTAGCACTTTAACTGCTACCTTTTCAGTTGGTAGACTCTGCCCCCTTCTATGAATTTGTGGAATGTGCAGTTCCTCAGTGGCAAGTTCCCAAACGCCACTTTTTCTCACGGAAGTCGATTCCGGCTCTCTATCGGCATGTGGAAGGCAATGTCTTGGCCTCGCTGGACAGGGCGGTCAGCGGTAAGGTTCATATTATCGCTGAATCATGGTCCAGCAGGCATGGACAGGGACATTACCTAAGTTTCCCGGCACATTGTGTGACTCTGCTGGCAGCTGGGAAGGATGCAGGACAAGGTGCAGTAGTGTTGGAGGTTGTTCTGCCACCACACCTCCAAAATGTCACTACTAGCGATTCTGACACACCTCTCTCTTCCACCCCCTCCTCTTCTTCTTCCTCCGTGGTCTCTTCCTGTGCTTTGTCCTCAGAACCAGTGGTGCTCCGTAGGCATTCAAGGGGCTACGCAAGTACGCAGGCCAAAAGATGCCATGCGGTGCTTGAGATGGTGTGCTTGGGGGACAGGAGCCACACTGGGGCAAAGGTTCTGTCAGCTCTGCAGGGGCAGGTTCAGAGGTGGTTGACGCCACGCCAACTTAAGGCAGGAATGATGGTTTGCGACAATGGCACCAACCTCCTCTCCGCCCTCCGACAGGGACAAATGACCCATGTGCCCTGTTTGGCTCACGTCCTTAACTTGGTGGTGCAGCGGTTCTTGGGCAGGTACCCAGGCTTACAGGATGTCCTGAGGCAGGCCAGGAAAGTCTGTGTGCATTTCCGCCGGTCATATAATGCCAGTGCTCGGCTGGCAGACCTCCAAAAGGAATTTAACCTGCCCAAGAAATGCCTAATCTGTGACATGCCCACCAGGTGGAACTCAACGTTGGTTATGCTGCAGCGGCTGCAGCATGGCACATTCAGTGCTGCTGGAGGCTTTGTAACCGGTCACAGGGTGCGTTTGTCCACCGACTCGGTCGATCGACTGACCTTCATAAAAATGAATCAGTCTTGGATCACCACCAGCTACCAAGCACCTGATGCTGATGTAACCAAATAATTTTTTTTGAAATGTCAGATCCCTTCAAAGACTGCCTATGCTGATGCTGAGTGACTATACTGTTATACTGAATAATTATCCTCTTCCTCCTCAATGATCATGCTGATAGCTTGTAAGAACATTTTTGGTTCTGGGCGCCACCACTAGTGCCTAAGGCCCAATTTTTCAGCCCCTGTTTAACAGGGACGTGTAATTACAATTTTTGATGCAATTCTTTGCAGCAGGGCTAGTTCCTGTGCTCCAACTAGAGTATCTGTGAGGGGTTGCAGTGTTGTGGCACCAGCCCCAGTGCCTAAGACCCAATTTTTCAGCCCCTGTTCAACAGGGACATGTAATTAGAATTCTTGATCTAATATTTCACAGCAGGGCCCATTTCTGCGCCCACCAAGAGTAACTGTGAGGACTTACAGTGTTGTGGCACCAGCACCACCACCACCACCACCAAAGGCCCAATTTTTCTGCCCCTGTTCAACAGGGGCATGTAATTACCATTCTTGATCTAATATTTCACAGCAGGGCCCTGTGAGGGCTTACAGTGTTGTGGCCACAACAACACCTAAGGCCCAAATTTCTGCTGAGTATATAGGGCAGGCCCCTACTTTCAAACATCCAACTTACAAATGACTCCTACTTGCAAACGGAAGGAGACAACAGGAAGTGAGATGAAATCTACCCCTAGGAAGGGAAATTCTGTCCTGTAAGAGTTAATATGGGAAAAACCTTTCTCCTTTATACTGATGCTTTATCACCAATCCTTGTATAACTAAAAACCCCACATTTTCAAAAAGCATTTGTCATTGGGACAAAAAGTGAGGTGAAATCTTCTGAAGAGGAGCACAGACAGAAAAACAAATGTCACAGGGGTGATAACCCTTCCCTATGTTTTCCAGATTTTTTGTCTGGAGATAAACACGTTAAAAATGTACCAGTTCAAAATTACAAACAGATTCTACTTAACAACAAACCTACAGTCCCTGTCATGTTTGCACCGCCTGTATACTGCTGTTCAGAGTATATAGGGCCTGGGGGCCCCACACCTTTCCTTTTTTAATTTGGGTGCGGGGTTCCCCTTAATATCCATACAAGACCCAAAGGGCCTGGTAATGGACTGGGGGGTACCCATGCCATTTATTTCACTGATTTTCATCCATATTGCCAGGACCCGACATTACATTAAAGCCGCAAGCAGTTTTAAATGACTTTTTTCCCTTTAAAAATGTCATTTTGTGCAGGGACTGTTCTAAGCACGAGAAACATGTGCCACTTTACTGGCATACTATAGACACCCCCCAGGTATGATATTTAAAGGAATATTTCACTTTTTTTTTTTTTTTTTTACTTTAAGCATCATTAAAATCACTGCTCCCGAAAAAACTGACGTTTTTTTAAACTTTTTTTTTAAATTGATACATGTCCCCTGGGGCAGGACCCGGGCCCCCAAACCCTTTTTTAGGACAATACCATGCAAATTAGCCTTTAAAATGAGCACTTTCGAACGTTCGAGTCCCATAGACGTCAATGGTGTTCTAACGTTTGTGCAAATTTTCGGTCCCTTCACAGGTTCTGGTGCGAACTGAACCAGGGGGTGTTTGGCTCATCCCTAGTTGCCAGGTACCTGGCCACCTATTGGCAGAAGAGAGAAGTGCAGCAATTCCAGACTTAGGGTGAATTATCACAGCTCATCCTAACTAACTAACTACCCCCCCAGTGTCCATGACGTGTCATAGTCCATCAGATTTCGCTCAAGGTGGACAATATTTTCCCAGCAGTCCCCCTTCTTCTTTAGGGACAACTCTGGGGACAAGAGGGCACAGCTGCATTCAAGCAACAAGCAGCTAGGCCATGGTGCAAGGGGCCGCACTTTGGGACATAGGTTCCCTTGCAATGATGTCCTCATTCTGTCCATATGACAGCAGGGGACTAAGAAGATTTTCTTCATCATTTGAGGAGACAACAACCTGCGGAAGATCACAGGTCACTCTTCAGGGTGAAGCACCCCAACAACTTCTATCATTAGCCAATGTGGCTCAGGTGGGCACTCCCTGTATCTGCCGGCAGCATTCAGTCCAGCACAATCCTTGCAGTACAGCCCTCCAGAATGTTCTCCACAAGCAACAAATTGTAGATGAGTGTGAAGTGGCTTCCAGCATAGCGCCTTTGACATCACACAACACACATTTGTAATCCACAGTAGTATCTGGGATCGGGCAGTATTAAGGACTCTCCCTTTGCATTCACCGTAGTGATAAAGCACTTGAAGAAAATAATTATTCATTCATTCTATTAGCCAGTGGCTCCTGCTTACAACCTCTACATGATCAGTTTAGTAGGAAATCTTTTCAGAGGAACTTTCTCCAGATCTCTTGGGGCTGCAAAATTTAAACACCTATTACATTTTTGGTGCAGGTAAGCCATTTTGCCCTAACCTAGGTTGTCAAGTTCATGGGTAAAGAAAGCGTTAGGGGCTATTACAGCTCTATCTGAATGCTATATATCCCCTTTTTAAGGTAGAGTTGTAGAAATGCCTATGTGAAAAATAAACTGCTTGGACAAAAAAGGGTTAATTTTCTTCAATTGGGCTGGCATGTTTTACTACAATTAACTAATTTCATACAAATTGTGGCAGGGTGACCCCGTGCCACTGTGTAAGATGGTGGTTTATGCCAAGTTTTCTGGGTAGCAAGCACATTAATGATGCAGTTGTGTGCTGCATTTATATTAGAGCCAGAGATAGAGCTCAGAGCCCCATCTTCCTGAGGGAAGTCAGAGTGTGTGAAGGGAGCAGTGTGAGATGCTGCCATGCATCAAGGTGTCCAGGTTGGGACAGAGGAAGACTTGAGCTACTGATGGGCATCGATAGGCGGCACTGACGGGCACTGATATTCAGCATTGATGGTCACTAATAAGCGGCAGTGATGGGCACTGATAGGTGGCAATTATAGGCATCACTGATAGGCACTGGCAGGCTGCACTAATGGGAACTAAGTGGCAGCACTGATTCGCACTGGTTGGCTGCACTAGTGGACACCGTTGGGCTTCACTGACAATCCTTGCACTGATGATCAGTGCCCTGATTATCAGTGTAGATGTCCCCTGTGTGGATTTGCTGGTTATCGACTTTCCTCTCCTCACGCCTTCAGCATGAGGAGAGGAATGCCAATAACCAGCAAATCATGTTTACATTGTGATAAACTGTGAATGGACACAGCTGATCACGTGGTAAAGAGATGCTGTGATTGGCTCTTTACCACGATCTGTGATCATCTGTATCCTGAGGACACAGCGATCATAGATGCCTGCAGATGCACGCTGCAGGGGGCGCACAAGAAGAGCAATCATGGGAGGATGTCATATGATGCCATCCCGGCAATGTGCTACCATGCTGTAGCCGTCATTTGGCTATGATTATTGGCTCATGAAGAGCTTATGGGGAGATATTATCAACATCTATAAATACATAAGTGGTCCATATAGTGAACTTTGTGAAGAGTTATTCCCTTTAAGGTCATCACAGAGGACAAGGGGGCACTTTTTACATCTGCAGAAAAAGAGATTTAATCTCTAAATACAGAAAGGCTTCTTCACAGTAAGAGCGGTGAAAATGTGGAATAGACTCCCTCCAGAACTGGTTCTGGCCAACTCAGTAGATTGTTTTAAGTAAGGCCTGGATTCTTTCCTAAATGCACATAATATAACTGGAAACTAATATTAATAGGTAAAGTTGATCCAGGGAATATCCGATTGACTCTTGGGGGATCAGGAAGGAATTTTTCCCCCCTCAGTTGATTGAACTGGATGGTCTTTTTTCAATCAGATTAACTATATAACAATCTGGTTGCAGAGGGAGGGGTTGGCCAATGCTGGGTGTCACACACTCAGAACAGAAGTAGAGTGGTGTTCATTGACATGCACAAAGGTTCTGAAGTACAGGGAGGAGAAGGTGAATGTAGCTCATAAAGCTGATATTACATTGCCAGAACTGCAAAAATAAATAAAGAGTTAGAAGGTGAGGCTTAACTTGAAATTTAATGTATAGCTTCTGTATGCTCAGTATGACCAGAAATTATCAGTTGCTGCTATATTTTAATAAAACACTTGCTCCTTGGTGATTATATTGAAATAAATACTTTTTTGTATCCCCAGATTTAGCACAAATGCTTTTGAAGATGCCAATAAATGGAAAAGTAACGGTAACACAATAAGGAAGAAAAAATATATATTGCTAGAAGCAATACTGCCGATAGTGGTGACACTAACATTAACAAGAATGTAGCAGCAGAGGAGTTAAGATAGACTTCATCAGCCTACATCCTTTGGTAGTAAGACACACATTTCTTATCTACGTAAAAATGTACTAGTTGCGGGAAAACCTGATATAATCCCTAAACTCTAGGATACAAGCAACCTCTGCTATTGGATTTTTTTGTTCAATATGAAATAATATGTCCCTTTCCTATGCCAACAGATCTGGATTATAAAACAAATTAAACCACACTTTTGCATGCATGAGTTAAAGGGGTTTTAAACAGGCCCACACTGGAATAAAAAATAGGCATTTTAGACTGAGCAGACAATTTTTTTCAGGGACCCGGGGGGTGGGGGGTGTAGGTCCTCCATGCTGTAATGTGCAGGGATACTGTGATATAAATATAAAGGGGACTGCACTGTAATGATTACAGTGCCCCTTTACATTACAGTGTCCCTGCAATCATCCCCCCCCTTTTACTCTGCTTCCTTACATCAGAGTCCGCACAGACCCCCCTTACATCAAAGTCCGCACAGACCTCCCTTACATCAGAGTCCGCACAGACCCCCCCTTACATCAGAGTTTGCACAGATCTCCCTTACATTAGAGTCCTCACAGACCTCCCTTACATCAGAGTCCACACAGACCTCCCTTACATCAGAGTCCGCACAGACCCCCCCTTACATCAGAGTCCGCACAGACCCACCCTTACATCAGAGTCTGCACAGACCCACCCTTACATCAGAGTCCGCACAGACCCCCCTTACATCAGAGTCCGCACAGACTCCCCTTAGAGTCTACAGAATTTCCACTTACTGTAAGAGGGAGCTCTGTGGACTCTAATGTAAAGGGAGCCCTTATTTAAGGGGGGGATCTCATGTAAAGTGGTGTTCTGAGAACCCTGATTTAGAGGGGAATGCTGTGGACTCTGGTGTAAAGGGGAACTCTGATGTAAGGGGGTCTCTGCTCCCCAAAGCCCCCCTCTTGCATCAGAGTCCACAGAGCACCACTTAAATTGTTTTATATATACACTGGGAGGCAGGAAAGAGGGTGAGCTTACTCACCCCAGGATGGAGGCTCAGGCGCAGGTTGCCTGCAGCTTTTAATCTTGTGTTAAATCTTCCTTCACATCTCCCCCGGGATGTGTGGGCAGGGCAGACACAGGGAGCGTGGGTGGGGAAGACACAGGGGGCATGGGCGGGGCAGACACAGGGAGTGTGGGTGCGGCAGACAGGAGTATAGAGGCTGGAGGCTTGACCATGTAGCGGTAGGTGAGCGGCGGCCTGTGTTGGCCCTCTCCAGGCCATGGGTGCCAAATACCTCTTGCTGTGCGGCCTGATCATCAACAGTCCACCGTGCAAATGGTCTGCCCTATGGCCAGTCCAGGCCTGGTTGCAAACCCACATGTTCTTTCACCTTATGCCCATGTCTCAGCAGAATTTTAACCCTACACCTAAGCCTTAAACATAACTCCTACCCTCTCAAACAAAGAATAACTGCCATTTAAAGTATATGTTACCTCAACATTTCATATTTCTGTCTATTACTACAAACATTTTTGTTATTAACAAAGTATCCTGTTCTTTTTCCATTGTGTGAAATACCTGGTGATCCTGTCAGCCCCCTACTTTACTATTTCAAACTGACTACAACAGGGCATTGAAGCACATCATGGTTAATTTGCCATTGAAGCAAATCATGGCCAATTTGCTTCTTTGCATTCTACTTAAGAGCACAGCCTACCTGTACTCCAGTGGTCAGACTTCTGTCTCAGAAGTCCCCCCCCCACACACACACACAGCTTTTCACCGGGAAGATCAGTGTACTACTGTTTCTGTAACACCTGCTGACACATCCTCCTGAATTGATCCTCAGTGTATTTCTGTCTCTGCATTGTGCAGTTCAAGCAGCTGCTGCCATGCCCCTGAATTGTCCCAATGAGTCTCCACTCCCACCTAAGTCCCCTATGCAGTCGAGAACAGAGGTCATGTGATCAAGGAATAAAATGTATTTTGAATGTTATATATACAGTATAAAAAAATGTTTTGAAACTGAACAGCTTGTTTTACAAGGTAAAGGCTTACTTTACATATTCTTTAACCTTAATGTACTACCTAAGGCTAACTTATTCCCTAAAAGAAAAATTATCAACTGAGCTATCACATTAATAACTAGTAGCTACTTTGTATCATGAGAGTAGCAGCACCCAATCATAATAGTACTTCGCCAAGAAGAACTAGAACACCAATTACCTGTGTTGTGGCAATGTACACAATGTATATTGTATAGTGTATAGTATGTATTGTCTTTTTGACAGCTGCCACCCTGGAGATACCTAATGAATCTGTTTCTTTAGTAATGCCATTAAATATAGATATATCCATTTAATATAAGTATATCCCCAATGTCTGTGTGCTTTAGCCAACAGAAAACAAGAACATAAAGTACAGATTAGAGAATATATATAGCAGCCGTTCTCAACCATGGTTCTGTGGATCCCTGGGGTTTCTCTAGAGATTGCCAGGGGTTCCTTGCATTGAGCAATGTAATGGGGCATTTCTTTCACTGACCACCAATACATGGGAACAGCTCTCACTTTGATCACCAATATGAAGGGACACCTCTGCCACTGACCACTAATGAAAGGCAAAACTATTTCCCTGATTTTCAGCACAAGAGGCAACCGTTATACTGACTACCAATATAAAGGGGCACTTTTCCACTCCCCCCATGTGTTAGAGGAGCATTTTCCACTTCCATTTATTCTGTAAAGGAGCATTTCTCCACTGAACACCAATGTACAGGTACCCTGCAATTTTCCTCTGCCTGTGTTTTTTTTTTCCTGGCCCCTATTTGTTTCATTTGAAGAATGATTTATTACTGAAAAGAAAAACAGCAGGGGTGTTAAAAAATGATCTGCTCTTGGTGTCATATACAGTATCTCACAATAATGAGTACACGCCTCACATTTTTGTAAATATTTTTTTATATCTTTTCATGTGACAACACTGAAGAAATTACACATTGCTACAATGTAAAGTAGTGAGTGTACAGCTTGTATAACAGTGTAAATTTGCTGTCCCCTAAAAAAATAACTCAACACAACCATTAATGCCTAAACTGCTGGCAACAAAAGTGAGTACACCCCTAAGTAAAAATGTCCATATTGGGCCCAGAGTCTCAATATATTGTGTGACCACAATTATTTTCCTTGCACTGCCTTAACCCTCTTGGGCATGGAGTTCAGAGCTTCACAGGTTGCCACTGGAGTCCTCATCCAATCCTCCATGACCACATCACGGAGCTGGTGGATGTTAAAGTCCTTGCTCTCCTCCACCTTTCCTTTAGGGATGCCCCACAGATGCTAAATAGGGTTTAGGTCTGGAGACATGCTTGGCTAGTCCATCACCTTTACCCTCAGCTTCTTTAGCAAGACAGTGGTCTCCTCAGAGGTGTCTTTGGGGTTGTTATCATGTTGGAATACTGCCCTGCGGCCCAGTCTCAGAAGGGAGGGGATCATGCCCTGCTTCAGTATGCCACAGTACATGTTGGCATTCTAGGTTCCCTCAATGAACTGTAGCTTCCCAGTGCTGGCAGCACTCATGCAGCTCCAGACCATGACACTCCCATCACCATGCTTGACTGTAGGCAAGACACGCTTGTCTTTGTACTCCTCATCTGTTGCCACCACACACGCTTGACACCATCTAAACCAAATAAGTTTATCTTGGTCTCATCAGACCACAGGACATGGTTCCAGTAATCCATGTCCTTTGTCTGCTTGTCTTCAGCAAACTGTTTGAGGGCATTTCATGTGCATCATCTTTAGAAGAGGCTTCCTTCTGGGACGACAGCCATGCAGACCAATTTGATGCAGTGTGCGATGTATGGTCTGAGCACTGACAGGCACCTCTTCAACCTCTGCAGCAATGCTTGAAGCACTCATACGTCTATTTCTCAAAGAAGACCTCTGGATTTGAAGCGGATCACGTGCACTCAAATTCTTTGGTCAACCATGGCAAGGCCAGTTCTGAGTGGAACCTGGCCTGTTAAACCGCTGTATGGTCTTGGCCACTGTGCTGAAGCTCAGTTTCAGGGTCTTGGAAATCTTCTTATAGCCTAAGCCATCTTTATGTAGAGCAACAATTCTTTTTCTCAGATCCTCAGAGAGTTCTTTGCCATGAGGTACCATGTTGATCTTCCAGTAACCAGTATGAGAGAGTGAGAGCGATAACACCAAATTTAACACACCTTCTCGCCATTCACACCTGAGACCTTGTAACACTAATGAGTCACATGACACCAGGAGAAAAAATGGCTAATTGGGCCCAATTTGAACATTTTCACTTAGGGGTGTACTCACTTCCAGCAGTTTAGATACTAATGGCTGTGTGTTGAGTTATTTTGAGGGGACAGCAAATTTACACTGTTATACATGCTGTACGCTCACTACTTTACATTGTAGCAAAGTGTAATTTCTTAAATGTTATCACATGAAAAGATATAATAAAATATTTACAAAAATGTGAGGGGTGTACTCACTTTTGTGAGATACTGTATGTCGTATTCTGCATTCCTTATTCATTTATTATTACATTTATAACACATTGATCATGTTAATGTACCATGAGCTTTAGAAATAATTTTCAGCAGGAGTTCCTGGAGGCCCACAAATTATTTCAAGTGTTCCTCTGTGATTAAAAGGTTGAAAATACTTTGCTGTCCTTTTCCATAAACAACTCCTTAATTGCAGTGTTCCAACATACACTTTAAAAGGTTTATTTCTTTTAAAAATCCTCACAACCTGAACTGATACTGTCTCTTTAGAGTAAGAACATCAGTAAGGTCAAAAGACTTGACCTCGTAACTTGGAAATGAACATCTTTCTGTTAAAAAGTATTTTAAAGACGGCAGAACATTCCTTTAGTTCAGTGAACTATTGTATCTGTAATTACTCTGTTAAAAAAGGTTTCCTGGTAGCATGAAGGTACATTGCATAAATTAATTATTACCAAATGTGACAGCTCTAAACAATCTGATAAAAATAGAACTGGTTGTGTGCCTATCAAAGAAATGAATTCATATATGCTAATGAATCCAAGAATTAGACTAATGATGAAGTTCATTCTTCATTCATTACTCATAATATTTCAGTTATGTCAAATGGCTTTATCTTTTTAACCACAGTCAGTTTTAGCTTTATGCTAATCATAAGGGTTTTTGGTGTTTAGAAAAAAGGTTCTCTTACATATACCATAGAGAATCTGCTCAGCTAAAGCTAAATACTGGGCAGTGTGACAGTGTGAGGCCCTGACACAATGAAAAGTAGAAGTGACACACAGAGTTTGCACGTATGCAGAATGTGGGGTTTTAAAATATTGATTTACAGTTTTGAAAACTGATCTTTTGGTTTTCTCTGGCTTTTAGTATTCCTGGATTGGGTTCCGGAGACTTTGAAGAGCTCTGGGAGGGAGGAAGGCTCCAGCCCAGTGTACAGGTCTTGCTTAAAACCAACAGGGTGTGTGTGCATCACAGATAAAAAAGACATATATTAATGCAGTGTGGTATTAATACATCATTAAATGTATATCTTTTAACCACTAGCCGACCAGTGCACAATGATGTGCGTCAGCACAATGGCACGGCTGGGCAAATGGGCATACAGGTACTTCCCTTTTAAATCGCGGCATTGTGGGCGTGCGTGTGCCCGCCACGTACTCCGCGTAACCATGGTCCCTTGGGCTCAATGACCGCCGGGGGCCTGCGATCGTGTCACGGAGTGGGAGAATGGCGAGATGCCTTTGTAAACAAGGCATTTCCCCTTTCTGCCTAGTGACATGATAGGGATCTACTGCTCCCTAAGATCGGGAGCAGGGCTTGCTGTCATGTCAGTGGTAGCTTGTAAACTAAAGACAATCAGCGCAAACTAAAGAATAAAAGGATGCAAGCTGAACACTATAAGGATTCACCAACCTATGTAACAAACAATAAAGCAATGTAAGTGCAGCACAAATAATAAAAAGTCCTTGTGGACACACAAATAATCAATTCCTCTTGGCAAAGGGAGGCTGATCCTTTTCCATAAGGCACCAATATTCTCCACCACAGCCATAAGAATGCGCTTACCGGAAAAGGTGGACCTCTTAATTACAGGAGGTCATATGAGCATGGATTCCATAGGGACTGGATGGTGCTGTGCAGCTTCTCTGGATCTCCTCTGTGGTCACCGCAAATCAGCTCATTGCATGCATTTGAAGAGTTAAAATATGGAATAAACCAACCTGATGCGCATTGGCTAATTATGCTGCTGAGTGCAATGCACGCTTTCAGGAGGTGAGGCTATCAGTGGGATTTGAACTCATGGCTCCTCCTCTTTAGCAAAGAGGAGGTGCTGCTGATTTGTGGGCATGTGCTCAGCTCTGTAGCATAGTGGAATGCCCTGCTTCCCTCAAAGGTTCAAGCCATGAGTTCAAATCCCACTGATAGCCTCACCTCCTGAAAGCGTGCATTGCACTCAGCAGCATAAAGGACTTTTTATTATTTGCGCTGCACTTACATTGTTTTAATGTCAGTGGTAGCCCATCCCCCCCTACAGTTAGAACACCTCCCTAGGACAAACTTAACCCCTTGATCGCCCCCTTGTGTTTAACCCCTTCCCTGCCAGTGTCATTTCCACAGTAATCAGTGCATTTTTATAGCACTGATCGCTGTATAAATGACAATGGTCCCAAAATGGTGTCAAAAGTGTCCGCTGTGTCCGCCATAATGTCGCAGCCATGATAAAAATCGCAGATCGCCGCCATTACTAATAAAAAAAAAGAATTAATAAAAATGCCATAAATCTATCCCCTATTTTGTGGACGCTATAACTTTTGTGCAAACCAATCAATATATGCTTATTGGGATTTTTTTTTAAATATGTAGAAGAATAGATATCGGCCTAAAGTGAGAAATACATTTTTTTAATATATTTTTGGGGGATATTTATTATAGCAAAAAGTAAAAAATATTACTTTTATTTCAAAATTGTTGCTCTTTTTTTTGTTTATAGCACAAAAAATAACAATCGCAGAGGTGATATACTGTATACCACCTCTATAAATACCACCAAAAGAAAGCTCTATTTTTGGGAAAAAAGGACATCAATTTTGTTTGGGTGCAGCGTCGCACGACCACGCAATTGTCAGTTAAAGCGACGCAGTGCCGTATCGCAAAAAGTGCTCTGGTCAGGAAGGGGGTAAATCATTCCGGGGCTGAAGTGGTTAAATGCAAGTAACAGAGAGATGAGTTTCATCTTCCTCAGTCCAGTAACAGGCTGGGGCAGTCTGTGATGACCTTGGCTCAAGTGAGTTAATTGATGCGAGCAATCAGACATCTGGTGCCAGTAAAAGTACTGTTGGGAAAATCTCTGGATTGAAGGTGAATTTTACAGCAAAAGCTGGTTTTGTTCTTTTATCTTTTAATGGACTATTCATTTATATCTTGTTACTTTTGCCTGGAGTTCTGCTTTAATATAATAAACTGATCATATGCTTACACTTGATACGCCAATAAAAATGCAATCATTTGCATCATTTGCTTACCTTTGGGAATTTTCTTAACGTTTAGACAATTTATATTTAACTTTCAATGGCCCTTCACATAAAAGCAGACCACTAAGTATGAAATGTATTTAATGGTGCTCAAATCCTATAGTATAAGAAATACCTTTTCTTTTTGTGAATGAGTACATCCCAATGCCATTTAAAAGTGTGTAAGATTACAATAAGTAGCCACCCTACACAGGAATACTAGATACACAAATTTGGGTAGAAAGGATTTTACAGGAGTTCCACCCAGACTTATGGGCTTAGGGGCAGCTCCACTGCCATCAAGGCTTTTTTTCTCAGAAAATTGGTGCAGGAACTCAGCCACGACCCCCCCCCCCCCACCACCACCACCACCACCACCACACACACACTCCAGACTGCATCAAATAGTGAGTGTGGTCAAATTTCACTAACAGTGGGAAAATCTTAAAGGGGCATTAAATACCAGGAGTGCATTACGTAAAGAGTGCAGAGTTTGGGGGATGCGCTACACACAGAGTGCAGAGTTCAGCCTTTTTCTACAGCTGCCTACCTCTGCTTCCCCCATCCACATCTCACTTTCACCCCTCTTCAGCTCTGACCTCTGCATACAAACCCCCCTCCACTGTCCCCATCTTCTCCCCCACTTTAAAATCTCCACCATCTTACACGTGTCTTAAGTTTGTTGCTGTATTAAGCTGAAGTACCCAGCCAGCTCTAGTACCTCCTGCACACTGTAGGTGATGTCGCCTCTCTCACTTGCAGGGAGATCATCCAGTCGGGCACCTGCATCTCCCTTGTCCCCATCTTGCACTCAGAGGGAGACAAGCTATCACTTGTAAACACTGAAGCAGACTCCTGTGTTTACAAGTGATAGTGGTGAGTAGGGAGCAGAGGGTCTGAGCCAGAGATGGTGGAACTGAGTTCCACCAAGTTCCAGCTGAAACAAAAACCCTGAGTACAAGCAGTCATTTTTAATAGACTAGGGGTAGGTTAGGATGCCTGTTAGATTTTTACTTGTGTCCCTGTTGCAGATTTGTTTTCAATTCCTGTCTAGTGAAACCATTGCCACAGTCACAGTAAGTAATAGAAAATCCCTTTTTTTTATTCTTTATTTAAGCATTGTGCAATTACAAAGGCTGTTCTGGCCCAACAGTACAAGTCATGTAAGAGCATTACCAATACATAATACTGATATAGGCTTTTTGGATTACACCTGAGCCGTGTGTTTTCCAGTACAGATTAACAGTAAAAATCATAGGAACATACAAAGTGACCTTTAAACAGAAATTCACTACGTCGTAGTACCCCTCAACTTTCACAGATAGGTTATATACAGCACATGTGAATAACTAGTATGGCTCGGTACAATAATTCAGGCAGCTGAAATTACAGAATAATGTCATTTAAATTGCACTGTGTAGGCTTTAACAATATGAATGACCTTGTTCCCTTCAGGGGCAGGAACAAGGAAGATTACCAAAACAAGGGATCAGGAAGTCAAGGTAGTCTCAGAGTTAAATGAAAACAAAACTGGAACTGTAATGTCAAGATCAGGGCAGAAGTGTTTAATAAAATTGTAAAATTGTTTTAGAGGTTTTATTTTAATTACCAAGAATGTTTAGGAACTTCTAGCATTGTTTTATAACTGTATTAATAAGCGCCAGGATATATGTAAACACATGTTGTCTTAAATTCTCAGCGAGCGTCATTGTGCTCCCTAGGAAGTCACATGACCAGTGATGCACCACATCAGGTGGAGCTGGTGACGTCACTTCTGGTATGGACCCTAAACCAGAAGTGTGGTGAGAGGTGTACTGTGTAATGGATATTAACATGAATGCTTTTTAATATGTGAGTGCAAACTCTTAATAATAAAGGGCTGGAAGCTTCTATGGTGTTGCACTATGAGAATATTTTTATTCTATGTTTGAGAACAATTTGTGATTGGAGGCTGGAAGGTCCTGTCCCTTAAAGAGAACCCGCATATGAAGTGGGTACAAATAGCCAGGAGGTGGATCCACAAGGATTACATTTTAAAGAGCTTTTGACCTATATTGCATATGGGTCTAGGATTAGGGTGAGCAAGCATTTCACTTAATGTCGGAACATGATGGTGGTGTCTCGGAGTGGTGGCACTGAAGCACAGTATTGCGCTTGTAATAATCTCTCAAGATTGATGCACCATACTTAGAGTCACGCCTGAACTGTTGTGAATATTTGGACTTTGCACAAGATATTTAGCACTATTATGGTGGAAAGGTACAGTATAATTGTTTGATTGTATTTGTTTATTAAGTTTCTTTTATAGTAGAAAGAAGTGTACAGTATAATTGCTTTGACTATATTTGTTTATTTATAAAGTTCTTTCGGGTGTAGGAGGCTATGCTTATAATGGTTACACATATATAAATGCACAGTCACTAGTTATTAAATTCACATATTATGTGAATAGTGTTTATTTCTTAAAGGAGCACAGACTTTGTGTAAAGCAGATCCCTCCAGCAGCATTCTGTCCCTGCTGACAGGTGACAGGGGTTCCATCTTTACCTGGGCCTCTTTCGGGGGTTCACACATTTAAATTGCTGGGCCACGATGGTGTCACTCTCACGCAGGGGAGTGAGGATTGCAGCTAAGCGATCAGAATGGACAGCACACTCTAGTGTGCCATCCATTTAGATTGCAGGGCGCATCTCCCGATGACGTCACTGGCCGCTACCAATGTGAATAACTCCTAAACAGTGCACATTTAGAAAATATTCATTTTTTACCTACCAGGTAAGGCTTATTATAGGCTTACCTGTAGGCAAAAGTGAAAAAGCAGACTTTACTACCTCTTTAATGAGGCTTTTGCCTCCTAGATTGACTTGACTGGCTGCAAAATTCTACAGAATTATGCATTTATGTGTACAGCCTTGCAATAGCTCCATTGAAAACTGGAAATGTAGTATTGGGCAGTACTTGAGATGTTATTTATAAATGGTATTAAGACCTCTGTAATATTCAGAATCTCCTATTGGATCTGCCATCCAAGTTTTTGCTCAGTTTTGGCCTGAGAGAAGCCTATAGGGCATACTTCTCTCGCAAATGTTCTATTCACTTCAATAGACATGACAATTTTCAGCCTCGGGAACTGTATAATTGATGCGCATATTATACATTATACACAAGATACATAAAATACACAAGATACACAAGATTTGGATGGATTTATTCTTTACGTGTGGCCCCCAACTCATGATCAGGTCTAAGATGCTTCCCTATTAAATTACTATACAAAATAACTGTGTTTTGTGTTAAATTAGTTTCAGTGTTGCTTAATTCTGTTTGTGCAGTATTTACTTCTTGTTGCTCACTTGAAACACCTTATGCCCTGTACACACGATCGGACATTGATCGGACATTGATCGGACATTCCGACAACAAAATTCATGGATTTTTTCCGACGGATGTTGGCTCAAACTTGTCTTGCATATACACGGTCGCACAAAGTTGTCGGAAAATCCGATCGTTCTGAACGCGGTGACGTAAAACACGTACGTTGGGACTATAAACGGGGCAGTAGCCAATAGCTTTCGTCTCTTAATTTATTCTGAGCATGCGTGGCACTTTGTGCATCAGAATTGTCCACACACGGTCGGAATTTACGTTGTAGGAAAATTTTATAGCCTGCTCTCAAACTTTGTGTGTCGGAAATTCCAATGGAAAGTCAGATGGAGCCCACACACGGTCGGAATTTCCGACAACAAGCTCCGATCGCACATATTCCGTTGGAAAGTCCGACCGTGTGTACAGGGCATAAGACTGTTATGCTTAAACTTCAACCCAAGTACTTTTTATTCTTCTAGTAAACAATAATCTTCCCAAAAAAAAAAAAAAATTCTTAAAGGAGCAGCGGGCCCCTAATTTTATTAAATACTTTTGGTCAGCAAGTGTGGGAGTACACTTTTGGGTGGTAGCAGCAGTTCCATACACATATTCACACTGTAGTTTACCAAAGTGGGCAGCACAGGAATAATTTTGTCTTTTATTAATACTCAAGCTCAAGGCAAGGCAGGGATAGACAAAAAAAGTGGGGGGGGGGGGGAGTAATCTAAGAAGGTGGGACGGGTGGGGAATTAAAACATTCCTCCACTCCATCTTCTCCCACCCCCCTCAAGAGGAAAAAAAAGTGGATGACAGATGGTAAAGCTCAGCTCATGATGTGTTAAGGGGATATGTTGTAGCAGGCGTTAAATCCTGGTACTGCAAGGAACATGTGTAGGCCATCCATGGCAGCCAAGTATTCACTATTTTTGTCTTCCCATTTTAGAGCATAGCTGTCAGGCTATCCATGGATCTAATTTCATTCAGCCCAGAAAAACAATGACTTAAGGTTGGTGAGGATGTTTGCTTCCATAAGTCAGGAATGAAGACAAGAGCCATATTCAGTAAATGAATGGCTAATGAGTGTTTGTAGCGATGTAAAGGCACTGAAATGAGGTGTTACAAATAGGCTAAGTCTGTGCTCAGGTTTACAAAGGAAAGAAAATTGCATAATCTATGCCCAGCCTTAGAAGAGAAAACAAATGTATCCCCCACATCTAAGGATTGGTAAGCTGCAATATATTAACATTTTTGGTTTTGGGTTTAATACCACTTTCATTTAATTAAGAGTCAACTCATTTAGAATTCATATTTGAACTATAGGTGGAGTTTATTGGACTGAATCTTTTGCTTTGTTTCTTATTTCTCTTAAGGACAGCAGTAGTTAGACCACTTACTTGAAGTTTCTTGCACTGCTCCCACACACTTTGGAGTTATTGGTCTTTCCACTGAGTGTTCTCATTCGACCTGTTGAATTCTCCATACTGTAAAACAAGTGTTGGATGCAACAGGGAGAGTGGGGCACACTCCCTATGGCAGGGCATATGTGTAGAACTGGTCGCTCAAATTTGGAGATCTCATTGCTGGAGTCCTTGAGAGATAGAGAACCTGTTATGTGCTTTAATGCTCTAGCATCCACAAAACATTCATATATCAGTTTTGGGTTGGGAGGGGGATTAACTCTTTAAACAGCAGTCTGTCTAGCTAATTGCACCTAGCTTTTGTCAAAATTTACCGTAGGAAAGGATAGTATACATATATCACTGTACCTGCTATTTTAGTATGCAGAGTAAATTGAGAACAAATTGAAAAAGTGAAAATCCACATTTTGATAACAAACTACCCTTCTTGTGTTCTGCGATTTGCATCAGCAGCATTCTGGGTAATTATTTTCAATAGGTCTAACCACTTCAATACCAGGCACTTATACACCTTACTGCCCAGACCAGTTTTCAGCTTTCAGTGCTGCCGCAGTTTGAATGACAATTGCGCGGTCATACAACACTGTACCCAAACTAAATTTTTATCATTTTATTCCCACAAATAGAGCTTTCTTTTGGTGATATTTGAGCACCTGTATGGTTTTTATTTTTTGCTAAACAAATAAAAAAAGACCGAAAATTTTGAAAAAAATAAAAGTTTTGCTTTTGTTTCTGTTAAAAAAATCTGCAAATAAGTACGTTTTCTCTTTCACTGATGGGCACTGATAAGGCGGCACTGATACGGTGGCACCGATGAGGTGGCACCAATGAGCTGGCACTGGCAGGCACTGACGATGGGCACTGATATGCGGCACTGATGGGCACAGGTAGGCGGCACTGATCGGTGGCACTGATATGTAGCATTGATGGGCATTGATAGGAGGCACTGATGGGCAGTCATGGGTGGCACTGGGTGGCACTGGTTGGCACTCATGGGCACTGATAGGCGACACTGATGGGCACTGAAAGGTGGCACTGCTGGGCACTGATGGGCACTGATAGGGTGGCACTGATAGGCGGCACTGCTGGGCACTGATGGGCACTGATAGGCGGCACTGCTGGGCACTGATGGGCACTAATACGTGGCACTGATACGCAGCACTGATATGAGGCACTGATAGGCATCCCTGGTGGCACTGGCAGTGGTAGGCATTGGAGTGGGTACTGATTGGCAGCTGCCTGGGCACATATTGGTATTTCCCTGGGGGTCTAAGGGGCATACCTGGTGGTCCAGTGTGGTGGCCATCCTGGTGGTCCTGGGCGGCTTCCCTGGTGGTCCTGGGCGGGATCTGAGGGGGGGCTGTGCTGATAAACAATCAGCACAGACCCCCCTGTCAGGAGAGCAGCCGACCGACTCTCCTCTACTTGCGTCTATCAGACGCGAGTGAGGAAAAGACGATCACCAGCTCTTCCTATTTACATCGTGATCAGGTATGATTGGACACAGTGATCACGTGGTAAAGAGTTTCCGTCAGGGACTATTTACCTAGATTGGTGTTGGGGGGTGTCAGACTGACACCCCGCAACAACGATCGCCGCGATGCGCGCCCCCGGGGGCGCGTAGTGGCTCATTATCCTGATCACGTCATATGACATCCGGTCAGGATAATGAAACCACTTTGCCGCCGTCATTTTGCTATATGGCAGGCGGCAAGTGGTTAATATGTGTCTTCCAGCAAACAATGTTTTCTAGCTGTATGATGCAGCTTCTACTTGCTAGGCTTCTCTGGGGAGTGTATTGCACTCTCTAGGCAGGGAGACAATCAATAATGGAGACATCTTATGATTCTGGCTTTCTCATTATTGGCTGCCTGGTAACACGTTTGCTGTGGAAGCACATAACAGAAGACATAAAGGCCACCATGGAATAAGTGCAGCAATAAAACGCTGCCTTTCTTCTCAGCGTTGTAGATGTGAAAAACTATTTTCAGAACTTAGGACCAGGTAGAATGTTATTTACCATGTGGACAATGACTAGAACTGCAATATTATCACACGCTGTCTGCCTTTTCTTTTTTTAAACATTCTTATTAACCAGGCCTTCTAATTCAGGGCCAGATCTTCATAATCACATATGCTGTGTTTATTACTCTCTTATTATTGGAGAAGCCATACTGTATATTTATGAATTTCATTTCATCCTTTATGTCCAATTATTGGGTGTTATGAATGAAGAAATAATGCATGTATTTCAGTGTCTTTTGTTGTATGCTTATTTATTTGTGATATGTGTAGTGGTCTTCCCGACTTCCAAGGACCTGATGGTGACCCCCAGAGCCAGGGAGAACTGACATTCCTCTTCAGGGTGCAGGTTATTAGGCACAGTGGGTGTGGTGCAAGGTGGAAAGATTGGGTGCCAGTCACTTTTTGTAAAAATGAACAAAGATATTATATTTCTCTTACCAGTAACGGTGGGAGAGAAGGTTAGGGCACAGGACATCTATAGGCAAATGCAATAGCAATTAGGCAAACTCTGCAGAAAAAATAGAACTCGGCAGACAGCAATACAGATAAAGAGCCTTTTGGGGACCAGTGACACTAATACAGTGATCAATGCTAAAAAATATGCACTCTCCCTGTACTAATGACACTGGATGGGAAGGGGTTAGCATCAGGGGTGATCAAAGGGATAACTGTGTGCCTAGATTGTGCTTATTCACTGTTGGGGGGGTGCTTTGACTAGGGGAAGGCAAAGATCTGTGATCCTGTTTAGCAGAAACAGAATCTGTTCCTTCCCTTCTTGAGCTTTTTCACCTTCCAAAGGATCTGTATTTCTGTCCATATAGTTCTGAGATTACCATGGCCCTGCCAAACAGCAAAGCTAAATTGCTGTGCTGACTTTTTACTATTGCACTTAAGTAATATAGCTAGGTCTTGTGCCCAACAAACTTTTAATGGACCGTGAATGAGAATGACAATTGATGATCTTATCACTCGCATTTTTCTGGTTTTGCATAAAGTTCATGTTGTCTGAGCAGGCAAAGAACATTCCTGATGTGTATACTGTGGAGTTCCAGGGAGATGGAAAAGATCAAGATGTCATCAAGATATACAGTGCCTTGAAAAAGTATTCATACTCCTTAAAATTTTACACATTTTGTCATGTTTCATTCAAAAATGTTAATGTATTTTTTGGGGATTTTATGTGATAGACTAACACAAAGTGGCACATAATTGTGAAGTGAAGAAAAATGATAAATGGTTTTCAACATTTATTACAAATAAATATTAAAAAGTGTGGCATGTATTTGTATTCAGCCCCCCTGGGTGAATACTTTGTAGAACCACCTTTCGCTGCAATTACAGCTGCAAGTCAAGGGATGAGCTTCGAGTTCGAGTCGAACTCATGTTCGACTCGAACATTGGCTGTTCGCAAGTTCGCCGAACAGCGAACAATTTGGGGTGTTCGCGGCAAATTCGAATGCCACGGAACACCCTTTAAAAGTCTATGGGAGAAATCAAAAGTGCTAATTTTAAAGGCTAATATGCAAGTTATTGTCATAAAAAGTGTTTGGGGACCTGGGTCCTGCCCCAGGGGACATGGATCAATGCAAAAAAAAGTTTTAAAAACGGCCGTTTTTTCAGGAGCAGTGATTTTAATAATGCTTAAAGTCAATCAATAAAAGTGTAATATCCCTTTAAATTTCATAGCTGGGGGGTGTCTATAGTATGCCTGTAAAGGGGCGCATGTTTCCCGTGTTTAGAACAATCTGACAGCAAAATGACATTTCGAAGGAAAAAACTCATTTAAATCTACCCGCGGCTATTGCATTGCCGACAATACACATAGAAGTTCATTGATAAAAACGGCATGGGAATTCCCCAAAGGGGAACCCCGAACCAAAATTAAAAAAAAAAAATGACGTGGGAGTCCCCCTAAATTCCATACCAGGCCCTTCAGGTCTGATATGGATATTAAGGGGAACCCCGGCCAAAATTTAAAAAAAAAAATGACGTGGGGTTCCCCCTAAATTCCATACCAGACCCTTCAGGTCTGGTATGGATTTTAAGGGGAACCCTGCGCCAAAAAAAAAAAAAAAAAACGGCGTGGGGTCCCCCCAAAAATCCATACCAGACCCTTATCCGAGCACGCAACCTGGCAGGCCGCAGGAAAAGAGGGGGGGACGAGAGTGCGGCCCCCCTCCCTCCTGAACCGTACCAGGCCACATGCCCTCAACATTGGGAGGGTGCTTTGGGGTAGCCCCCCAAAACACCTTGTCCCCATGTTGATGAGGACAAGGGCCTCATCCCCACAACCCTGGCCGGTGGTTGTGGGGGTCTGCGGGCGGGGGGCTTATCGGAATCTGGAAGCCCCCTTTAACAAGGTGACCCCCAGATCCCGGCCCCCCCCCTGTGTGAAATGGTAAGGGGGTACTTATACCCCTACCATTTCACGAAAAAAGTGTCAAAAATGTTAAAAATGACAAGAGACAGTTTTTGACAATTCCTTTATTTAAATGCTTCTTCTTTCTTCTATCTTCCTTCATCTTCTGGTTCTTCTGGCTCTTCTGGTTCTTCCTCCGGCGTTCTCGTCCAGCATCTCCTCCGCGGCGTCTTCTATCTTCTTCTCCTCGGGCCGCTCCGCACCCATGGCATGGGGGGAGGCTCCCGCTCTTCTCTTCTTCTTTTCTTCTCTTCTTCTCTTCTTCATTTTCTTCTCCGGGCCGCTCCGCAATCCATGCTGGCATGGAGGGAGGCTCCCGCTGTGTGACGGCGCTCCTCGTCTGACAGTTCTTAAATAACGGGGGGGCGGGGCCACCCGGTGACCCCGCCCCCCTCTGACGCACGGGACATGACGGGACTTCCCTGTGGCATTCCTCGTGACGTCACAGGGAAGTCCCGTCAAGTCACCGTGCGTCAGAGTGGGGCGGGGTCACCGGGTGGCCCCGCCCCCCGTTATTTATGAACTGTCAGACAAGGAGCGCCGTCACATAGCGGGAGCCTCCCTCCATGCCAGCATGGATTGCGGAGCGGCCCGGAGAAGAAAATGAAGAAGAGAAGAAGAGAAGAAAAGAAGAAGAGAAGAGCGGGAGCCTCCCCCCCATGCCATGGGTGCGGAGCGGCCCGAGGAGAAGAAGATAGAAGACGCCGCGGAGGAGATGCTGGACGAGAACGCCGGAGGAAGAACCAGAAGAACCAGAAGAACCAGAAGATGAAGGAAGATAGAAGAAAGAAGAAACATTTAAATAAAGGAATTGTCAAAAACTGTCTCTTGTCATTTTTAACATTTTTGACACTTTTTTCGTGAAATGGTAGGGGTACTTATGTACCCCCTTACCATTTCACACAGGGGGGGGCCGGGATCTGGGGGTCACCTTGTTAAAGGGGGCTTCCAGATTCCGATAAGCCCCCCGCCCGCAGACCCCCACAACCACCGGCCAGGGTTGTGGGGATGAGGCCCTTGTCCTCATCAACATGGGGACAAGGTGTTTTGGGGGGCTACCCCAAAGCACCCTCCCAATGTTGAGGGCATGTGGCCTGGTACGGTTCAGGAGGGAGGGGGGGCCGCACTCTCGTCCCCCCCTCTTTTCCTGCGGCCTGCCAGGTTGCGTGCTCGGATAAGGGTCTGGTATGGATTTTTGGGGGGACCCCACGCCATTTTTTTTTTTTTTGGCGGGGGGTTCCCCTTAAAATCCATACCAGACCTGAAGGGTCTGGTATGGAATTTAGGGGGAACCCCCTGTCATTTTTTTTTTTTTAATTTTGGCCGGGGTTCCCCTTAATATCCATACCAGACCTGAAGGGCCTGGTATGGAATTTAGGAGGACTCCCACGTCATTTTTTTTTTTTAATTTTGGTTTGGGGTTCCCCTTTGGGGAATTCCCATGCCGTTTTTATCAATGAACTTCTATGTGTATTGTCGGCAATGCAATAGCCGCGGGTAGTTTTAAATAAGTTTTTTCCTTCAAAATGTCATTTTGCTGTCAGACTGTTCTAAACACAGGAAACATGCGCCCCTTTACAGGCATACTATAGACACCCCCCAGGTACGAAATTTAAAGGGATATTACACTTTTATTGTTTGACTTTAAGCATTATTAAAATCACTGCTCCTGAAAAAACGGCCGTTTTTAAAACTTTTTTTTGCACTGATCCATGTCCCCTGGGGCAGGACCCAGGTCCCCAAACACTTTTTATGACAATAACTTGCATATAAGCCTTTAAAATTAGCACTTTTGTTTATTCATGTTCGTGTCCCATAGACTTTAACGGTGTTCGCGTGTTCGAACGAACTTTTTTCCTGTTCGCATGTTCTGGTGCGAACCGAACAGGGGGGTGTTCGGCTCATCCCTATGCAAGTCTTTTTGGGTGTGTCTCTACCAGCTTTTTACTTCTAGAGAGTGACATTTTTGCCCATTCTTCTTTTCAAAATAGCTCAAGCTCTGTCAGATTGGATGGAGAGCGTCTGTAAATAGCAATTTTCATGTCTTGCAACAGATTCTCAATTGGATTTAGGTCTGGACTATGACTGGGCCATTCTAACACATAAACATGCTTCTATTTACCATTCCATTATAGCTCTGGCTGTATGTTTAGGGTCGTTGTCCTGCTGGAAGGTGAACCTCTGCCCCAGTCTCAAGTTTTTTGCAGACTCTAACATGTTTTCTTCCAAGATTACCCTGTATTTGACTCCATCCATCGTCCCATCAACTCTGGTCAGCTTCCCTGTCCCCGCTGAAGAAAAGCCTCCCCACAACATGATGCTGCCACCGCAATGTTTCACAGTGGGGATGGTGTGTTCAGGGTAATGTGCAGTGTTAGTGTTCCGCCACACATAGCATTTTGCTTTTAGGCCAAAAAGTTACATTTTGGTCTCACCTGACCAGAGCACCTTCTTCCACATGTTTGCTGTGTTCCCCACATGGCTCCTTGCAAACTGCAAACAGGAATTCTAATGGCTTTCTTTCAACAATGGCTTTCTTCTTGCCACTCTTCCGTAAAGGCCATATTTGTGGAATGCACAACTAATAGTTGTCCTGTGGACAGATTCTCCCACCTGAGCCGTGGATCTCTGCAGCTCTTCCAGAGTTACCATGGGCCTCTTGGCTGCTTCTCTAACGAATGCTCTCCTTGCCCGGCTTGTCAGTTTAGGTGGATGGCCATGTCTTGGTAGGTTTGCAGTTTTGCCATACTCTTTCCATTTTCGAATTATGGATTGAACAGTGCTTTGTGAGCTGTTCAAAGCTTGGGATATTTTTTTTTATAACCTAACCCTGCTTTAAACTTCTCCACAACTTTATCCCTGACCTGTCTGGTGTGTTTCTTGGCCTTCATGATGCTGTTTGTTCACTAAGGTTCTCTAACAAACCTCTGAGTAGGGATGAGCCGAACACCCCCCTGTTCGGTTCGCACCAGAACATGCGAACAGGAAAAAAATTCGTTCGAACACGCGAACGCCGTTAAAGTCTATGGGACACGAACATGAATAATCAAAAGTGCTAATTTTAAAGGCTAATATGCAAGTTATTGTCATAAAAAGTGTTTGGGGACCCGGGTCCTGCCCCAGGGGACATGAATCAATGCAAAAAAAAGTTTTAAAAACGGCCGTTTTTTCAGGAGCAGTGATTTTAATAATGCTTAAAGTCAAACAATAAAAGTGTAATATCCCTTTAAATTTCATACCTGGGGGGTGTCTATAGTATGCCTGTAAAGGGGCGCATGTTTCCTGTGTTTAGAACAGTCTGACAGCAAAATGACATTTTGAAGGAAAAAACACATTTAAAACTACCGCGGCTATTGCATTGCCGACAATACACATAGAAGTTCATTGATAAAAACGGCATGGGAATTCCCCACAGGGCAACCCCGAACCAAAATTAAAAAAAAAAAAATGATGTGGGAGTCCCCCTAAATTCCATACAAGGCCCTTCAGGTCTGGTATGGATATTAAGGGGAACCCCAGCCAAAATTTAAAAAAAAAATTGACGTGGGGTTCCCCCTAAATTCCATACCAGACCCTTCAGGTCTGGTATGGATTTTAAGGGGAACCCCGCGCCAAAAAAAAAAAAAAAAAAACGGCATGGGGTCCCCCTAAAAATCCATACCAGACCCTTATCCGAGCACGCAACCTGGCAGGCCGCAGGAAAAGAGGGGGGGACGAGAGTGCGGCCCCCCCCCTCCTGAACCGTACCAGGCCACATGCCCTCAACATTGGGAGGGTGCTTTGGGGTAGCCCCCCAAAACACCTTGTCCCCATGTTGATGAAGACAAGGGCCTCATCCCCACAACCCTGGCCGGTGGTTGTGGGGGTCTGCGGGCGGGGGGCTTATCGGAATCTGGAAGCCCCCTTTAACAAGGGGACCCCCAGATCCCGGCCCCCCCCCTGTGTGAAATGGTAAGGGGGTACTTACCCCTACCATTTCACTAAAAAACTGTCAAAAATGTTAAAAATGACAAGAGACAGTTTTTGACAATTCCTTTATTTAAATGCTTCTTCTTTCTTCTTTCTTCCTTCATCTTCTTCTTCTTCTGGTTCTTCTGGCTCTTCTGGTTCTTCCTCCGGCGTTCTCGTCCAGCATCTTCTCCGCGGCGTCTTCTATCTTCTTCTCCTCGGGCCGCTCCGCACCCATGGCATGAGGGGGGAGGCTCCCGCTCTTCTCTTCATCTTCTTCTCTTCTTCATCTTCTTCTTCATCTTCTTCTTCTTCTTCCTTCTTCTCTTCTTCCTGTCTTCTCCGGGCCGCTCCGCAGCCATGCTGTGGCATGGAGGGAGGCTCCCGCTGTGTGACGGCGTCTCTTCGTCTGACGGTTCTTAAATAACGGGGGGCGGGGCCACCCGGTGACCCCGCCCCCCTCTGACGCACGGTGACATGACGGGACTTCCCTGTGGCATTCCCCGTGACGTCACAGGGAAGTCCCTCAAGTCACCGTGCGTCAGAGGGGGGCGGGGTCACCGGATGGCCCCGCCCCCCGTTATTTAAGAACCGTCAGACGAAGAGACGCCGTCACACAGCGGGAGCCTCCCTCCATGCCTCAGCATGGCTGCGGAGCGGCCCGGAGAAGACAGGAAGAAGAGAAGAAGGAAGAAGAAGAAGAAGATGAAGAAGAAGATGAAGAAGAAGATGAAGAAGAGAAGAAGATGAAGAGAAGAGCGGGAGCCTCCCCCCTCATGCCATGGGTGCGGAGCGGCCCGAGGAGAAGAAGATAGAAGACGCCGCGGAGAAGATGCTGGACGAGAACGCCGGAGGAAGAACCAGAAGAGCCAGAAGAACCAGAAGAAGAAGAAGATGAAGGAAGAAAGAAGAAGCATTTAAATAAAGGAATTGTCAAAAACTGTCTCTTGTCATTTTTAACATTTTTGACAGTTTTTTAGTGAAATGGTAGGGGTAAGTACCCCCTTACCATTTCACACAGGGGGGGGGCCGGGATCTGGGGGTCCCCTTGTTAAAGGGGGCTTCCAGATTCCGATAAGCCCCCCGCCCGCAGACCCCCACAACCACCGGCCACGGTTGTGAGGATGAGGCCCTTGTCCTCATCAACATGGGGACAAGGTGTTTTGGGGGGCTACCCCAAAGCACCCTCCCAATGTTGAGGGCATGTGGCCTGGTACGGTTCAGGAGGGGGGGGGGCCGCACTCTCGTCCCCCCCTCTTTTCCTGCGGCCTGCCAGGTTGCGTGCTCGGATAAGGGTCTGGTATGGATTTTTAGGGGGACCCCATGCCGTTTTTTTTTTTTTTTTTTGGCGCGGGGTTCCCCTTAAAATCCATACCAGACCTGAAGGGTCTGGTATGGAATTTAGGGGGACCCCCACATCATTTTTTTTTTTTTATTTTGGTTCGGGGTTGCCCTGTGGGGAATTCCCATGCCGTTTTTATCAATGAACTTCTATGTGTATTGTCGGCAATGCAATAGCCGCGGTAGTTTTAAATGAGTTTTTTCCTTCCAAATGTCATTTTGCTGTCAGACTGTTCTAAACACAGGAAACATGCGCCCCTTTACAGGCATACTATAGACACCCCCCAGCTACGAAATTTAAAGGGATATTACACTTTTATTGTTTGACTTTAAGTATTATTAAAATCACTGCTCCTGAAAAAACGTCCGTTTTTAAAACTTTTTTTTGCATTGATCCATGTCCCCTGGGGCAGGACCCGGGTCCCCAAACACTTTTTATGACAATAACTTGCATATAAGCCTTTAAAATTAGCACTTTTGATTTCTCCCATAGACTTTTAAAGGGTGTTCCGCGGCATTCGAATTTGCCGCGAACACCCCAAATTGTTCGCTGTTCGGCGAACTTGCGAACAGCCAATGTTCGAGTAGAACATGAGTTCGACTCGAACTCGAAGCTCATCCCTACCTCTGAGGAAGTCACAGAACAGCTGTATTTATATTAGGATTAAATTACACACAGGTGATCTCTATTTACTAATTAGGTGACTTCTGAAGGCAATTCATTCCACTATGAAGAGTGTGGTCCCTCCCCCTACCAAGTGAATAAACAATTTAAATAATGATAAATGAAACTGCTGCTAGACCCATAGTGTACACAGTGCACATAAATGAATAAAGTAGTGACAAGATCAGCGCAATTTATAAATAGTAAATATGAATGACTATATAAAGTTTCAAATAACAGTAACGTACTAAATGCCACAAACAGTAAGTGCAAAATGGTGAAGCTACAGTCCAAAAGATTTTTCCAAATATCTATGAGACAGTCCTTCAAAATAAAATTTCTGTACAAACAAACAGTGTTCCCGTGACTTCACACAATTGCTTAATGCTCACAGAACTCTCACTTCTGTGAAATGGTGAATCAGCCTTATGGGTATCTTTGGTGATGGCGGGCTTCCACTTCCAGGCTCCCAGCTACCAGGTCTTAATAGATCGCTCAGGGTTCCGGGTACCTCTATGAAGTGGTCAATCAGCCTTATGGGTATCTATGGTGATGGCGGGCTTCCACTTCCAGGCTCCCAGCTAATAGATCTTGATATGTCACTCAGGGTTCCGGGTACCATATGAGAATACAATAAATGCCTCTCATAGTGTAAACATTTAAACAAGTAAAGACTTATTAAAAAGCCAAATGGAATCTTACATAAAGAGTTTAAAAGCGCATCAAAGTGAAACAATGGCATTATAGACGCCTCTTATGTCACTTCCGGTCCGCTCTTTACTTCCAGCCATGCCCTACGTGTCACATCACGTGACTTCGTTAGGGGACCGGATTGGATCTCAAGTAATGCTTTTTATGTGCGGTAACAGGAAGTTGGTCAGTGGCCATTTTATTGAAGACAATGTCTTCAATGACATAGAGGCCATTTTCATAGAGGTGAGAGTTCTGTGAGCATTAAGCAATTGTGTGAAGTCACGGGAACACTTTGTTTTCACGGAAATTTTATTTGAAAGGACTGTCTCATAGATATTTGGAAAAATCTTTTGGACTGTAGCTTCACCATTTTGCACTTACTGTTTGTGGCATTTAGTACGTCACTGTTATTTGATACTTTATATCAGGGATATGCAATTAGCGGACCTCCAGCTGAACTACAAGTCCCATAAGGCATAGCAAGACTCTGACAGCCACAAGCATGACACCCAGAGGCAGAAGCATGATGGGACTTGTAGTTTTGCAACAGCTGGAGGTCCGCTAATTGCATATCCCTGCTTTATATAGTCATTCATATTTACTATTTAGAAATTGCACTGATCATTTCACTACTTAGTTGGTTCCACTAGATTTTAGTTAGGGGTATCAGAGTAAAGGGTGCTGAATACAAATGCACGCCACACTTTTAAAATATCTATTTTCTAAAAAATTTTGAAAAAAAAATGTATAATTTTCCTTCCACTTCACAATTATATGCCACTTTGTGTTGGTCTATCACATAAAATCCCAATAAAATACATTTAAGTTTTTGCTTGTAACATGACAATGTGAAACATTCCAAGAGGTTTGAATACTTTTTTCAAGGCACTGTACAATGACAAAGATATCCTTAAAGTCTTTGACTATATCATTAACAAAGTATTGAAAGGTGGCTAATGCATTGCACAGTCCAAAAGGCATCACAGGATATTCGAAATGGCCAAACCATGTGCAAAAAGCCATCATCCATTCATCCCCTTCCCTGATGCATACAAGGTTATAGGCCCCCCGCAGATCCAGTTTAGTGAATATTGCTTGTCATTCTTCTCTCCTCCAGTCAACATGAGCACTGCAGAACAACTGATTGACTCTTACTTCTTCCTCTCCTGTCCTAGTCTGAGATTTGCTGTGCACGCACCTGCAAAAGCCTGATACCCAGTTAAATTCAGATACTTACACTTGTTGCTTTTACAAACACACTTAGGCTGGTTATGCATTGCACACTGTGGCAACTTGCAGTAAAACGCATGTTTTACCACACATTACATTAATTCACGATAATGCCAGATAAGGTGTGTAGTGCACTGCAGCAACACTCATTTAGAAGGACGCTCTAACATACAGGTAAAGTTGCCTGCAATATATCTACTTTGCAGCACAGCAAAATGTACATGCCATTTTTGGTGCTTTTTCATTTCATTTCATAAAAAAGTTTTATAGCTATAGTGTTTTAAAGCAACACACATTAATACATGAAATGCCACATAGTATCGTGTATGACAACACACCGCAAGGCGTAATGCAAGTGTGAAGTGGCTGTTAATGTTGTTGTTGCCCCATACATGCATAAATTAGCCACTTAACCTCTGGAAGATTTACCCCCCACACTTCATGACCAGGCCATTTTTTGCGAAATGGCACTGCGTTACTTTAACTGACAATTGTGCAGTCATGCAATGCTGTACCCATACAAAAGGTATGTCTTTTTTCCCCACAAATAGAGCTTTCTTTTATTGGTATTTGATCACCTCTGTGGTTTTTATTATTTGCGCTATAAACAAAAGAAGAGCGACAATTTTGAAAAAAACACATTATCTTTTACTTTTTGCTATAATATATGAAAATAAGTGCAGCGCTGCACCAAATAGTATTGAAAAAAACAACAAAATTATATAGTGTACAATAAGCAGCTAACACACCTCTAGACACAGGCAAAAGCAATGAATAATACAAATATAGTGTAGCGCTATGTGCACATATAAATAATGTGTCAACTTTACCTTGACACGCTAACAATATTGTAACAATAAGTGATGCAAATAATGTAAAAAGTGACTCCAGTGAATAAATAACGTGGCTCAAAGAATATGACAAATATAAAATCAAAAAAATGAATTTTTGTTTTAAAAAACATACATGTGTGATGAATCAAATAATATAGTTCATAAAAAAAAAAAAAAAATTGACAATTATATTGATGATAAAATAGTGGGATAGAAAACCACCACCAAACAGTCTATAAATATATAAAGTGCCAAAAAAACTCCTAGAACTTCTACGTAAACGGAAAAGTTCACTTCTGGCAAATGGATATGGAGGAAATCGCAAATGGGTGGAAGATCAAAATAAGTGACAGGACCATCACCGGAGCATCAAGAGAGGCTTACCAGAGTCTGATGACCTGAAAAGACATACGTCTTACAAGTCTCAGAAAGCGTGATGACCACCAGGTCTGGCGAGAAGAATCGTCAAATAATCCTCAGCTTCCAGAAAGAGGGAGGGAGGAGGGATCTCACCAAGGTTTTGATCGTCCCCAGGATAGTCCAACAGGCCCAATAGATGTTTTTAAAAATCATGCAAGAAGAAAAACTTCACATGGCATGATATCGTTTAAAAACTACAATTTATTAAAATGGTAACAATAAAACACTCACATGATAGAAGATCAGAAACAGCTTATATAAAATCAGTTGCGGTAATCGTAGGGGGTCCACTTTTTGCTATAATAAATATCTCACATTTTTTATAAAAAAAAAACAAATTTTTTCCTCAGTTTAGGCCGACAATTTTGAAAAAAAAAAAAAAAAACAATATTTTTTACTTCCTGCTATAAAACATATCCAATAAAAAAAAATGAAAAAATCCAATTTCTTCATCAGTTTAGGCCAATATGTATTCTGCTACATGTTTTTGGTAAACAAAATCCCAATAAGTGTATATTGATTGGTTTGTGCAAAAGTTATAGCGTCCACAAACTATGGGATATTTTTATTCATTTGTTTATTTTTTTACTAGTAATGTCGGTGATCAGCGACTTATAGCAGGACTGTGATATTGCGGCAGACATTCTGACACTAACTGACACTTTTGACACTTTTTGGGGACCAGTGAACACTAATACAGCGATTGGTGCTAAAAATATGCACTGTCACTGTGCTAATGACACTGGTTGAGAAGGGGTTAAATATCAGGGGCAATCAAAGAGTTAACTTTGTGCCTAGCCAGTGTTTCTGTGTACTGTGTGAGGTGCTTTTACTAGGGGAAGAGATGGAATTTATTCCCTGCTTTGCAGGAACACAAACGCCATCCCTTCCCTCCTGTCAGGATGGTGATCTGCCTTGTTTACATAGGCAGATTGCAGTTCTGTGTCTTTTCCTCATGATCGGTGGGTACCCACGGACATCAAGTTCCCGGGACCCACTGATCAGCTCCCGCTGTGCGTAAAACTGCTATATTGTGGACCTGAACTGGTTGATGTTTTATCTGCCTGGAGTTCAGCTTCAAACTGCATTTGAACTTTGCAAATTCTTATTGTTTAGGGATGTTGCCATCAATATGCTCTGGGAACAGTTCTTTGTTACAGTAAATTGCATGTTCTGTAATAAGCTGTAAATACATTTATGAATCTATACCAGTGTCAGTTAAAATATAGGGAATGAGTCCAAACCATATGTTTAATTCTGCTGAATGACACATCAAGTTACAAGCAATTCTTACATCAAAAACGATTATCAAAAACCTAATTTATAATTAGTCTATGCAAATCATTACAGAGTACAGATGTATAATAATGCACGGAAATTAGATGTATAAAATAAAAATATAAAGACAAATTCTAAAAACGCTGATTATTGTAATGATGCGTGGGTTTTAAATCACAACTAAAACATTTCCCTTTCTTATACAGTAGACAAACAAAATAGTGGCTCCACTTTAAGGCTGACAATGTGTGCCTAGAGATGAACCAGCCGCAGGTGCCCAGGTCCACTGGGAAAATTCCATCCCTGAATGTCATGGCAATATTTGAAAAACGGGCTGCACCACTGTTATTTACTTCTTTTAATAAGCTTTATTGATGTTTGAGCGACTCCATCCCACTGGACACAGGCTCCTCTGATGTAGTTTCACCCTAACACAGGGCTCAGTCATAGAGATAGAATGTGTCAGATGTCTAATAATGCTTATTGAAAGAAGTAAATGGTGGTGGTATGGTCGTTGTTTAAAACTGGCAATTCCCCCTACAGCTGATGTTTTCTAGTGTGTTGTGGTTGGTAGATCAGCAACAGAGACATATATATAATATAAATTCAGCTTAGTGGTAGTGGCAATTTTGATCTGTTAAGTGCTTGTCAGCCCACTTTTATTTAAAAATAAAAAAGTCCTTCACCCCAGGTGTCTTCACCCCAAAAGAAGACACAGTCAAAATATTAATGAGCCACCTGACTTTCTCTTCAGCAGCGCCACTGCTTAGGCCCCAAATCTTGGCTTTTGGCTTTTGGTTTTTGATTGGTTCCTTAGATCATTTCACCCAGCTCTCCTGGCTCCATGGATTCTCCTGGCTCTCAGCCTTTATTTGTAGCACCCTGCTACACGAGCCTATGCCCTGGCCTCTCAATAGGGGATCTCCTGGCACCTGTCTGAGGCCCTTCAATCTCCAAACCTGAGACCTCCTGGCTTTTGGGTGAGCACACCAGTCCCCATGACAGAGCAGACTTGTCTCCTGGATGAAGCACAGCTGTCTCCCAATTGCCAGGCCTATCATTATATTACCTCCATACACACTCTCCTGGTCTTTAGCAAGACCTGGAGAAATCCAAATCAAATCCATATTGGTCTTCAAAATAGCATCAATTCTTCTAGGTACACTTGCACGCAGTTTTTGAACAAACTCGCCAGGTAGGTTGTTCCTAACATCTTGGAGAACTAACCACAGATCTTCTGTGCATGTAGGCTGCCTCAAATCCTTCTGTCTCTTCATGTAATCCCAGGCAGACTCAATGATGTTGAGATCAGGGGTCTGTGGGGACCACAGACCCCTGATTCTAGGACTCCTTGTTCTTCTTTATGCTGAAAATAGTTTTTAATTACATTGGCGGTATGTTTGGGGTCTGTGTCCTGCTGCTGAATAAATTTGGGGCCAATCACACACCTGATAGTATGGCATGATGTATCTGTCTGTATTTCTCAGCATTGAGAATATTATTGATCCTGACCAAATCTCCAACTCCATTTGCAGAAAGGCAGCCCTAAACTTGCATGAAACATAATTGCCTACAGATACTCATTATTGTACCACTCTCCAGCCCTTTGTGAACAAACTGCCTCCTGCTACAGCCAAATATTTAAACAGTACAATCCAATTCCTATGTTTTAATGCATAGTTGAGCCTTGTTTCCACACCATAGGTATGGCTTTTTGGGTTGCAATTCTTCCATGAATACCACTTCTGGCCAGACTTCTCTGGACAGTAGAAGAGTGTTCCTGGGCCCCACTGATTTCCACCAGTTCTGTGCTGATGGCACTGCTGGAAACCTTCTGATGTTGAAAGGAAGAAAGCATAATGTGCCTTTCATCTCCTGCATTGTTTTCTAGGCTGACCACTGCGTCTATAGTCCTAAAAGTTGCCCAATATTTTGGGCTTCCTCAAAAGGGCATGGCTAGTACTTCTTGAAACCCCAGCCTGCTTTGAAATCTTTTCCTGGGATAGACCATGCTGATGCAGTATAACTACCTTGTGTGCTCAGTTTTGTCATGGAGTATGTCCTGTGACATGAAACTGTCATCTATATTCTCACCTTAGTAGCAGAATTTGTCTGTTTCTCACCCAGTTTTAAGCCTCCCACACAGCAGTTTCTGTTTCAGTTAATGACTGTGTTTCAACCTACATATGAAATTGATGATCATTAGCATCTGATTGGTATAATGGGTTGATCACACACCCGACTCGTTACAAGACCCCTGACTTTGTGCAAGTGTACAAAATTTACAAGTATAAAAATGTATGCTAGTCTGAAGGGTAGTCACACCAAAAACTGAATACATTTTGATTTTTCTTCTGTTTGCTCACTTTACATTTTGTAAATTGATAAAAAATAAACAATTAAAGTGGAGTTCCACACAATTTCACAAATTAAGCTTATTCCCAAGCTGGCATAATAGACGGTGACAAATGGCAAGATTTTTTTTTTTTACCCTTAGACCCCTTTCACACCAAGGCGTTTTTGCAGCGTTTTAGCGCTAAAAATAACGCTCATAAAACGCTCATAATCCGCTCCCCATGCATCTCAATGGACCCTTTCACACCGAGGCGTTGCGCTGGCGGGGCGTTGAGAAAAGTCCTGCAAGCAGCATCTTTGGAGCAGCTTTTGGGCGTTGAAAAAAGCGCTTCAAAAACGCCCCTCTCCATTGAAATGAATTGAAAACGCTGTAAACGCCTATAATCCACCCTGAGCTGTAGAAAAGTCACATGATCTCACATAAAGGTAAACATTGCAATCAGAAATGAGAGCATCTACAACAACAGGACTGAAAGTGTGGGAAGGTCAGAATGATTAAACAGACCATCAAAGGGATTTGGGACTAGTGGGAGCGGGATTAGGGTTCTGGTTTTGGGACTAGTGGAAGTGGGATTAGGGTTAGGGATTTGGGACTAGTGGGAGCGGGGGTAGGGATGTGGGAGTGGGATTAGGATATAGATACTTACGTTGCAATGCTCATCCAAGTATAATTTTTGAACTTGTCTGGGTGCACTCTCAAGTCCTCTTATAGCAATGCAAATTGTCCAATTGAGGTGTGCGCTTGGAGGATGGAATGAACCCAATAGCGACGGTGCTGCCTCTGTTGGTGGATATGCTCCCAATAGAGTAGCACAAATATCAAAAACAGCTCCATGAACTCCATCTTCTTTATTTACTCTCTTTCACCTCAACGAGATACAAGGAACTACACAGGAAGTGATATAGGGAGGTGGAGTTGTTCTTTGACGCCGATGCTTCAATAACACTTGAAAAACGCTGTTAAAACGCCTGCAGCGTTGCGTTAATTTTACCGCTAACGCCCCTAAAACGCTGTAAAAACGCCGTAATAACGCTATGGCATTTTTAGGGCGTTTTTGAAGTGCCTTGGTGTGAAAGGGGTCTAAGGGTTACATTTTTATTGATTATTGATATGGCATTTCCTGTCCTAGCCACCTGTGGGTATTGCTGTCAGATCCGGCGGCGCAATGTCTCTTGGGGCAGCGCACTGACTCCTGGGAGCTATGAATCAATCTTCCCAGGAGTCAGTGTGGCTAGCCGCAGCTAATTATCGCGAGATCGCGAGATTAGTTGCCATCACAACTGGATGGGCACTTCTGATGACGTCGCCCATTGTGATGGCAACGTCAGAAACTTACGGCTCTGCGACGTGTACTTAATGTGCATGCGTGGGAACGGGCGGTGCATGCTGGTAGCTTAGCATCACCATATTCCAGAAGTGTCTGCTTGTGGGCTTCACATGCCCACAGGCAAGATGAGAACTACCACGAACAAATAATATAAGTTGCTTTTATATAGGAAACCGGACATCAGGGGATATTTTAACAAAAACAAGAGAGTGGTACATTTTCATTAGATGAACTTAGGAATTTAGAAAAAAAAAAATGTATTATACCTTGGAACTCCACTTTAAAAATCTATACAACTTTACAGCATTTCTTTACACCTGCCTAAAACTTTTGCACAGTACTATGTATATATATATATAATAAATTGAACCCGCTAGCAAGAACATAAGCAATGAGCTAGGAGTCTTCGCTGTCTAAACCTGGCAGACTGCTGTTTTCTACTGCTGCTGCTGCTGCTCAATACTATGTTGACAGGATAATGAGTAGAATGCCAATTAGAGTGAGAGGAAGTTGGTTTCCCCATTCTTTGTGTTCTCTTCCTCGATACAGCAAAGGAGCACTACAGTAGCTGACAGGTGATATGAGTAATTTTCATCCACAGACATTCTGAGGCTAAGGGCTATATAATGATTTGAGCGTTTTCTGCTTATTCAGAAAATGTTGATCATTTTGTTCTTAGCTGCATTGCACTGCAAACATTTACGTTTTTGCTTAAGTCTTATTTACCTACGTAGAATAACGTTTTCAGCAGGATTTTAGGTCTGTCAGTTGTCATCTCAGCTGGGGGTAATATTATAGCACAATGTGAGCTTGAATCAGAAAAATAGTACAAATGGCACATTATAAGTTTGGTGATAAGTCTCAAAGCTTTAGATAGGAGTCCTTCCCTGAGGGTTGCAGGATGGCCCTTCCTTTCTAGATTTTACTTGGGAGAACTGGTAGATGTTCTAGCTTGTCTTTCATAAGACTCATCAGCAATCTTGTATTCTAAAGTGATATTGTCTTGAGCTTTATTTAGGTGACATGGATTATGATGTCACAAGATTTTAAGGTTTACCAGCACATAGCATAACTAAGCTACAGATTATGTATAAACCAATGTATAAATATAAATAAATGTATAAGTATAGGGAAAGTGCACATCATGTAAACTGGGTTGCCAATGAGATTCAAAGGCTTAGCAAGGTACAGTATGCTTAAAGTGTAAATCCAACATATTTTTTTTTTTTAGTTTTTGATAGATGTCAATATTTTATTGCTGTGTATATCCCACTGGAGACTTACCCCTTTATTTGCCAAGCTGACCATTAGCACTGAAACAGAATGTAAAGGGAAATTCAATATATAGTATATATATTCACTGTATATATTTTATAGTTGTAACTAAAGCAAGTGGTAAGGGGAAATAATCTAATATGGATACCTGTTCCAAACACAACTGTCCAAGATGGGATTTCCCCTATTTTTTAGGAGATTTTCTCTCATTGAAGGTTGAAATACCAGATCAGGAAGTAACGAGTAATATCATAGGAAGGGACACAGGCAGCAAAAATATCCTGGAAGGAATTTGAACTCTACATTGTCTTATCCAGAACTAAAAAAAAAAAAGTTTGTCTATACATACATTTTAAAGTGGGCCTAGCAATGGGTATTGACCAATATGGAAGGACCTAGCAATGGATATGTTTTTATTTCATGTTAAGTGCATGCATGTTATGTAATGTGTAGATGTTTAGCGCTTCCAAACATTTATTAGCTCTCACAGAAATCACAGTATTCTGATTGCAAGGCTTTCAACTTATTGCCTTTCCCATAAGACAGATTCATCTTTGCTCAGGCATTATCCAGAGTCCTCATCTATTTCCTGTAGTTGAGGAAAGTGGGACAATAGTCCTGGGACCTGTAAGGTTATCTTATTGGTATTGATATCTTAAAGTATTGATGTTGATGTAAATAATCTGGTTCAAGGGCAGCCCAGAGGATCTCCATGCTTTCCTTGGATTGTAGTATAATGTAATAAAAATAGACTGCTGAGAAGTTCAGATATAATTTTATTCTGTTAAAAGTCAGAGATAATTCAGAGTACCCAACGCATTTCCGGAGTCCAAAAATGCTCCCTTCATCAGGGCTTGATCGAAAGCCAATGGACTAGAAGTGAACAGGGCCTTTAATGTTCTTTCCTCCATTGTGATTACAAGCACAGGCCTTGTCAGCAGCTGGTCTGTCCTCCTGACTTTTATTGGAATAAAGATATATCTGGACCTTATAGCAGTGGTGTGGTACTTCAGTTTTCATTTTTGTCACATCGTGTACTTCCTGGACTGAGATGTTGGCTCAGAAATTAAACATTTACATAAATCCTGGCACCTTTGCAGTTCTTGGATTTGTCCACAAATGTCTGATACAGATCAGACCCTGATGAAGCCTCTCACTGACTTTCTGCAAAGTTACAATGTTCAAGTCTGATAACCAGGGGAGAGAAGACTAATGAAATTCTTCCTTCTGTCTGCAACAGACTGATATCTAAAGCTTAGCCTAGGCATAGTTAGTAAGACTAATGTTCAAGGATAGTTTTTTTACAATAAAAGATGCAGCATTTTTGAAGAACTGTACTGTTGTTTATTGTGGTATGTTGACAAGGTATTCATGAGTCTAAAAGGTTTGCTTTTACACTGACCATAATTCTCCCACTCAGTACTGCCCACTCTATGGCGTATAAATGTAATGTTGCTGTGGGTGATAGAGGGGTGTGCCAGTGACCTCACTGTTCTAACTCACAAGAGCTCCTGTGCACATTGACCATAAAGACACTCCTTTGTTGCACTGCATGCAATGTCAAAGAGGAACATGCAAGTTATTTAAATATAATTAAAGCATTTTACTACATAACGGAGCAAAAAAATGATAACTCTAACCTTACTGAGGTCAATACAGGACAGCTTTAATGATGTCAATAAAAGCAAAAAAACGCTAAAAGGCAGCGTAGGCATGGGTAGAAAAAAGAAGGCAGTTCTCAAGTAAAGAGTGCTTTGATAGTACAACATTACACAAACTAGTTGACATAGCCAAACTGGAAAATAATTATCAAGGTATACTGTATATACCACTCAAATGTGTGGCTGTCCTTTGCAAATTGCTGGTCTGACTGCTTGCACTCCAGCAAATAAGTCATGAAAGGAAACAAATCACCAATTTCTGGGCAGCAGTAAGTTTTCTTGTTTGTTAAATAGCAGCAGGGGTCAACTCTGATATGTTTCATGCAGAAAAGCATAAAAAAATTAATTAAAAAAACATTTTATTTCAGCGATTCTCCAAATTAAATCAATAACAATGGCAAAAGAGGAATGACCCTTTTTTCAAAAACACATAAAAGTCTGGAGAATGCTTAGTTGGGTCCTGAGTTCAGAATTTCAGCTGTTCTTGATGGCTCCAATTTTCTTTTTAGTTTTACTATGAAAACAGATTTGATGACACTTAACTACCCCTTTCAGCAAGTTTTCCCCATTAGATCTTTGAACTGTTCAGTTTAGCAACATGAACAAATAGACTCTTTGCAGGAGGTTTCAGATAAATGTATCTACCTATGAAATACAAGTCATGCCTTTCTATTCTCCTCTGGACACTATATTTCTAGAAATATTTTGAGAGAATAGCAATCACTATCAGTTGTTATATATACACACTGCTAGTTAAAAGCGAAGGTCATAACACTACTACTACTTTGTGTTTTCCACGTAGCAAAGCAATTGGAGGACCTCCATATATTCACCTCCAAAATATAGAATTCCACAACAGGGTTTGAAAAAGAGCATGATACGCTAGAAACTGTAGCTGTTATATTGTATCCTGTCTGAGAAGCAATAAAGAAAAGCCTGGAGCAACAGCATGCAATGATGTATGCAAAGGGCGCACATGACGGTGGTAGCAGTGAAGGGGTTAAAGTTTAAGTTGTTAATGTGGAGCCGAGGGGGAGGGAGGATCAGGGGAGGGACTAGTTAAAAGGCGTTCCCGCTCTGGGAGGGACAACAGAAAGATTTGGAAAGTTATCAGGAAGGTTGTGCAGTAACATGGCTGAATTAGAGGGGCTCCTGGCCCAGTTGCGGGAGGAAGCAGCGGTGCGGGGGGCTGAGTGGCTGCAGGAGACGATCGCAGCCGCGCTACAGGGCTCCACTATGCAGGCAAGTGGAGGAGAGAGAAGCGGCACCAGAGCGCGCCGCTCCCGTCCGCCTGAGCGGTTCTCTCCGGACCGCATGACGTCAGCACAGCGGCACTCGGGTAGTCTGTCTTCCAGACTCCCGGGGGGCCCACCGGTGAAACGATCGTCGGGAGGGGAGCGGGTCAGCGGGCGTGCAGCCCCGGCGGGACAGGAGCGGAGGCAAGCAAGGGAACCGGCCACAGTGAGGCCTAATAGCAGGAGACACACGGAGAGTGCAAGCCCCGCCCCCAGGATGATCACTACAACTGCACTGCCTGGTGGGATCCCTGGGCCTTCTAGTTCCTCGGCAAGGGAAAGGCAGAGGGGAGAGAGCAGCAGGGCTGGACTAACAACTTCAGGAGCGGAGGACGGCAGGACTGAGGTAGCCCACACCGGTCCTGGGAAGGCTGTCCAGAAGTCCACAGGAGGTTTCGCTGCGCAGAGGAGGAGAAGGATAGTGAACAATGCGGCAGCCGCAGTCCACATCCCGGGCGGGCCTCCATCGGATACAGATGAAGAGTCGGGACGGAGCGGAAGAGATGAGGAGTCCGGATCGGAGGAGGAAGCGGCCCCCCTGCCCAGGAGGATGGGGCCAGAAGAGAGTAGACGGTCGGCTGATGGGGCGACACCTATGCAGCCAGGTGAGCCAGCACATGTCATTGCAATGTCTAGCTTAAATGATGCAACAAGTGTAGCAACTGGGGCTGGGGGGTTAGGAAACAGCATGGTGGGGACTGGCACAGGGGTAGGGGCTCCGGGTTTCCTGGGGTTTTTAACGGGTATTAAGGAACTGGTGCAGAGGTTGGAGGCTGCAGAGAAGCCGGTGGAGGGCCCGAGAGCTGCCTGGGTACAGCAGACAGGGAAGGATTTAGGAAGTGCTGGGGGGGCCCCGACAACAGAGGTTTCAGCTGTGGTCGCTTTGTCTGCTCAGCAAGCCACGGGGAGTGGAGTTGCGCAGGGGAAGGAAAAAGCAGCGCCGACAGGGGAGGCTGCGGCGAGGAAGGACATCATTAGGCTGGCGGACGCGGCTCGCTGTGAGGTGTATGTGTGCTACGAAGGGCCGTTAGGTGCGCACTTGAAACAAGAAGTGCGGGAAAAATTATGGAAGGGTGAGTATGTAGAAATATTTTCGTTACTGCCCTTGGAGAAGTTCAATCTTGATAGGGTCAAGCCGGACGATTCCAAAAAAGAAGATGAAGAAAAGAGGAGGTATAGGCTGATACCTAGGACATTTACGAATTGGTTACAAGCATTCGCGATCATGGCAAGTGTGATAGGGGAGAAGCAACCGGAACACTGTTCAACGCTTTTCTGCTATCAGGATGCGATAGGGGAAGCGTATAGAGTATATGGAGGTACGGCATGGTTGCGATACGACGAACAGTTTAGGCAGAGGAGAGCGGTTCGCCCAGAGCTACGTTGGGACCATAAGGACATCAGCCTGTGGATGCGTTTGATGACGACGGCGAGGGCGCCGAACCAGTTTTTTCAGGGGGGAGCCGGTGGACCGTCCGCCCAGGGACATTCGGCTGGAAACAAAAAGGGGGTTTGTTGGCAGTATAACTCAGGGTCCTGTAGGTTCGGAGGAACATGTAAGTATAAGCATGAGTGCTCGGGCTGCGGGGGAACGCATCCATCATCCAGATGCTTTAAGCAAGGAAAAGGTCGACAAGGAGAGGCTGGGAACAAAAGGGAGGACTCCGGTGATGGTGGAAAGGATGCGGCCGTTTCTCGGTAAGTACCCGGACAGATAGGCAGCATCGCTATTAGAAGAGGGCTTTGCGCTGGGTTTTCGGATTCCATGTAGTTTATCGGCGACTCCCCCGGTGCCCAAAAATCTAAAGTCAGCCCTGCAACATCCGGAAGTGGTTTCGGAGAAACTACAGAAGGAAGTGGCATTGGGTAGAATGAGTGGCCCTTTCCCTGTAGTACCTATAGCCGATTTGGTGGTGTCTCCGCTGGGCGTGGTGCCCAAAAAGGAGCCCAACAAATTCAGGCTCATTCACCACTTATCCTTCCCAAAAGGGGATCCGTGAATGATGCCATAGACCAAGAAGCATGCTCGGTGACTTATACGTCATTTGATGCTGCAGTGAGGTGGGTGAGACACTATGGAAAAGGTGCCTTGATGGCTAAGGCGGATATAGAATCAGCTTTTCGACTGTTGCCAGTTCACCCGGATAGTTTCCGGTTGCTCGGGTGCCATTGGAATGGTGGATTTTATGTCGATCAATGCCTACCAATGGGTTTTCAGTGTCGTGTGCGATATTCGAACAATTCAGCTCCTTCGTGGAATGGGTGGTAAGGGATGTATCCGGGGTGAACTCGATAATTCACTACTTGGATGATTTCTTATGCATAGGCCCGGCCTCTTCTAGAGTCTGCGCGGTGTTGCTGGCTTCATTGCAGCATATAGCAGGCAGATTTGGCATTCCATTGGCGGATGAAAAGACGGAGGGACCCTGCGCGGTCATCACGTTTTTGGGCATTGTGCTAGATTCAGAAGCAATGGAATGTAGATTGCCTGCTGACAAATTGGAGGATTTGAAAAAGGAGGTGGCAGGGTTGATAGGAATAAAAAAGGTACAACTGCGTAGGTTGCAATCGGTGTTGGGCAAGCTGAATTTTGCTTGTCGCATACTTCCGATGGGGAGAGTGTTTAGTCGCCGGCTGGCGGCCAGCACGAGTGGGATAAAATCACCAACACATTTCGTGCGTTTAAGGAAAACGCATAGGGAGGACCTGAGGGTATGGCATACCTTTCTGGAATCCTTTAATGGCAGGGCAATGTGGATGTCGGGACCAGTCAGCAATTTTGAATTGTTTACCGACGCCGCAGGATCAACAGGTTTTGGTGCGTTTTTCCAAGGAAAATGGAGCGCAGGTCCATGGCCACAATCTTGGGTAAAAGAGGGCTTCACGAAGAACTTGGTTCTGCTGGAACTGTTTCCGGTAGTTCTGGCAGTGGAACTATGGGGTGCATCGTTCAGGGATCTGAAAGTGCGCTTTCATGGGGACAATATGGGGGTGGTGCAAGTGATAAACAGGGTCACGGCGTCATCTCCGCCAGTGATCAGGCTGCTGCAGCACTTAGTCTTAAGATGTCTACAACTGAATGTTTTCATTCATGCTGTTCACTTGCCGGGGGTGGAAAACGTCATTGCTGATGCACTGTCTCGCTTCCAGTGGGACAGGTTCCGAGAGTTGGCGCCGGACGCGGAGCAACAGGGGGTACCTTGTCCAGACTGGCTGTGGGAGATTGCGCTGGCATCGTAGAGGGATGGATTAAGCGGTCGGTAAGTGGGCATACATGGGCAGCATACACTAAGGTATGGCAGGAGTGGATGTCATTTGGACAGGCTTTGGGGGAAGAGACTGTAGGGCAAGGAGTACGTTCTTTATTGCTGTATTATGTGGCAAAAAAATTGGACGAGGGCGTGTCAGTGTCAGTGATAAATACACAGTTGGCAGGTTTGGCTTTCCTTTTCAAGCTACAAGGGCAGCCCAACGTTACTAAGGAATTTTGGGTAAGACAGTGGTCAAGCGCGATTCGAGGAGACCGGTAACTTTTGAGATATTGAGGGGTAGTGTGGATCAGTTGGGGGTGGTTTGCTCATCTGAGTACAAAGTTATTTTGTTTAAGGTTGCTTTCGTGTTAGCCTTTTTTGGTGCATTTAGGATAGGGGAACTGGTTAGTCCTTCCAAAAAAGTGCAAGGGGGAATTGGGTTACAGGAGGTACAACTGGAAGAGGATGGGGTATCTATATTTTTGAGGAAGTCTAAGACGGATCAAGGGGGAAGAGGCAGGATGGTGCGAATTTATCCCATTCACGGTTCCCCCCAGTGCCTGGTGGGCACGGTCAGGGAATTCTTGAAGGTTAGGCCGGATTTTCAGGGCCCCTTTTTAGTGCATTTAAATGGTAATTTGTTGTCACGTTTTCAGTTTGTAGCCGTGTTTAGAAAATGTTTGCAGGGGCTGGGGCTGGAGGAGAAGGATTTTTCATCCCACTCATTTCGGATTGGTGCTGCGATGGAAGCGGCCAGGTTGGGGATGGATGTGGAGGTAATAAAAAGGATTGGGCGGTGGGAATCTAACAGATTCCAATCTTATGTGCGGCCACAACTGGCAATAAAATTGTAGGTGACAGGGTTGGTTTCTGTTGGGTTATATTGGGCATGTATTTAGAGTTATCTGTTATGGCCAGGATTATAGTTGGCATAGCCAATGTTGAGAATAGTGTTTGTTTTTCTTCTAATTTCAGGTGCAGCGCCAAGAATGGTCTGGATTATGGGCCATTCTTATGTATGTTGGGGGGCTCGGAGGGGAGACGCTCGGCCTGAGGGTAGGCAGCTAAGTTTTGATAGAAGGGAAGTGTATATAAAGTGGTTTGGTATACCAGGGATGTTGTGGGGTAGGTTGGTTCAAGAGGTACAGCGTTACGCAAATAGAGAGGGACCTCCGGATGTCCTGGTGATACATGTTGGCGGGAACGATTTGGGCATTCACTCGATGATAGACATCACGCAAGATATCAAATTTGACATTTGGCGATTGATGAAGGAATTTCCGCAGATGATCATTATCTGGTCGGACATGGTTGCCAGGATGTCTTGGAGAATGGCCAGGTCAGTGGAGGGTGTGAACAGAGCAAGGAAGAAGATCAACAGGGAAGTTAGTAAGTTTGTGGTCAGTAATGGGGGGTTGGCAATTCGGCATAGTGAATTGTAATTCGAGACATGGCGGTATTTGAGACGTGATGGGGTACATCTCAACGATGTGGGTACAGATTTGTGGGCTTTAGGCTTGCAAGATGGCATACAGCGAGCTATTCGGGTGTGGAGGGGCACCCAAGAGTAAGGTGTTACTATTGGGATGCTGTGGCGGGCGTTGGTCTGGGCAAAGGAAGGAAGATGGCAAAAAATAAGAGTGGGGATCCATCGTTGATATGGGTCCAGAGGTTTTTTGGTTCCCGGTTAACGGAGGTTAGCCGGGAAGTGATAATGGGGCACTGCGGTCATGGCAGTCTCTGAGCCAGCTTGTCGGCTTGAGGCCTATTGGAGATTTTGGATTAGGGCTGCAGTGCTATAGTTGTTATGGCCATCAGTTTGTTTTTGCTAAGCGATTGCTCAGACCAACGCTCTTTTGATAACAGGTTGTATAACAGATGTTTTGGTTATTGTTTTTCTGATGACAGAATTTTTATATTTTATATTTTTATAGGAAACAGATATGTTAAATAAAGTAGGCTGCTACGGCCTTTTTTATTACTCCAAAAAGCTTGTGTGGTCTTATTTATTTGGAGTAAGAGTATAAGGGTTTTGAGCATAGTTAATAGACATCTGTTATCCAATAGTCAAGAAAAGCCTGGAGCAACAGCATGCAATGATGTATGCAAAGGGCGCACATGACAGTGGTAGCAGTGAAGGGGTTAAAGTTTAAGTTGTTAATGGAGCCGAGGGGGAGGGAGGATCAGGGGAGGGACTAGTTAAAAGGCGTTTCCGCTCTGGGAGGGACAACAGAAAGATTAGGAAAGTTCCCGCCCACCCTCCCTAATACTTAGTAAAGTGTTAGTGTAGAAGGGTATTGTGGTTTTCTTTTGTTAACAGGTGCAAGAAGAGAAGATGTCGTGGCAGCGGCGGGCATTGGTCTGGGCAAAGGAAGGAAGATGGCAAAAAATAAGAGTGGGGATCCATCGTTGATATGGGTCCAGAGGTTTTTTGGTTCCCGGTTAACAGAGGTTAGCCGGGAAGTGATAATGGGGCACTGCGGTCACGGCAGTCTCTGAGCCAGCTTGTCGGCTTGAGGCCTATTGGAGATTTTGGATTAGGGCTGCAGTGCTATAGTTGTTATGGCCATCAGTTTGTTTTTGCTAAGCGATTTCTCAGACCAACGCTCTTTTGATAACAGGTTGTATAACAGATGTTTTGGTTATTGTTTTTCTGATGACAGAATTTTTATATTTTATATTTTTATAGGAAACAGATATGTTAAATAAAGTAGGCTGCTACGGCCTTTTTTATTACTCCAAAAAGCTTGTGTGGTCTTATTTATTGGGAGTAAGAGTATAAGGGTTTTGAGCATAGTTAATAGACATCTGTTATCCAATAGTCAAGAATATATATAAAGCAAATTGTTGGCCCAAAACTATGGGGATTAAAATAAATGTGGGTGATCAACAAAATAAATCACTAGGGATCTTAGATCGCTTTGTTTCAGATGACTGCATTATATTAATTTTGGATTTGATACTCTGGTAAAAAAATATAATTGACAAGATGAATTGTTGTCCTAAGTTTAAGAGGATTAACTGCAATTATTATCATAGCTTTTAGTCATGTCTTACACTTTCCTCTATTTTGGTCCAGTATTTATACACTTCAAAGTATTTAAAATGTGAGGTAATTGCTTTATTCTAATGTGTATTCTTGGAATTTATTGGAAAAACATGGCTATCATAACGTAAATCACCTTCTAACATATTACATGCTGGAGGCAGTTAGACAGGTACTACAAATTCCTAGGCTCCTATACAAACACTCTCAGATAAAATGTCAAGCAAGCAATGCTCTTTGAAAGCAATTAATACAAAGTAGGGTTGCAACGATAAAGGTTTTTTACCAGCGAGTATGAGTACTGATACTTTCGGTCAAGTACTCGCCGATACCGAGTACTGATACCTTTGCAGTGCAATTTGAGCCCATACAAAATGTATGGGCTCAAATTGCATTGCATAGAATTGCATGCGATTTGAACAGGATTACAGTATGATTCCTGTCTGAATCTAATGCGGTTTCTTGCACTACTCCTGTGTGAACCCAGGCTTAAGTCACTATGACAAGCCTTGGTTCACACAGGAGAGATGGGGGAAACCGCATAGAATTAGGACAGGAATCCACCATTCCTGCTCAAATCACATGCAATACTTTGCAGTGCGATTTGAGCCCTTTCATTTTTGCAAAGGTACCGGTTTTAGGTACTGGAGCATTTGCACGATTACGAGTGCAAATGCTTTAGTATCAGTACTGATATCGATACCAGTATCGGTATCAGTGCAACCCTAATACAAAGTATATTATGCATTAAGTATATTATTATATTATTAAGCATAAAGTATAAGCCTATTTAAAAGAACTTTATATTGTAGATCCATATTTTTTCATTACTGTTTTCTTTCTTCTCTTTTCCTTTATTAGAATGATTATATTTGGAGTGGGTAGGTAGAAAAAAAAAAGGAAGAAATTGTGTAAATTTGGGCATGCCCACCAAAGAGTAAATGTAAAATATTGTCATATGTTATTTTTAGTGGGGGCTCCACCAAAAAATGGTGGTATGTAGGACAGCAGGTGTGGGGGAAGTAGGTTCAGGTTAATATATTGTATACTTTATATGTGTGTAAGTGTATACATTGGTGACTCTTAAAATATATATACGAGGTGGTATCAAAAGGTTTTGTGACTAGCTCTGTTTACAAGAAAAGACTTTATCTATCTACGTTTACACACTATCCCCTTAAAAATAGTCTTCTCGCACAGCAATACAGTGGTCCCAGCATTCCTGCCACTTCTGGAATGTGTCCTGGAAGTCTTCTTTTCGAAAGCATGTTAAACACCCATCTGCTATTTGCGCTGGATCCCCGGAATGGTTTTTAAAAACAGTGACCTATGAGCTAGATCTTCAACTCATAGCAGTATTGCTGTAAACTTGCCAAATCATGTCAAACTTCTTGGTGGCTGATTTGCCCAGTTTCACACAGAATTTCACATTTGCTCTTTGTTACAACTTTCTGTCCATGATGTAATAGCAGAACTGGTAATGCACATGGTCAGAATAGCACCAGTTGCACAGCTCCCGATGTACACTGGCACACTGACTTATGAAGGTCGGTGCTCCCTGTGAGTGTGCATGCAGCCTTGCACTGCCATCTGTTGGTGTGTTACAAAACTAGTATCGAAAAGTTTTGATACCACCTCGTGTGTGCGTTTTTAAACAGTATCTCACAAAAGTGAGTACACTCCTCACATTTTTTCTAAATATTTTATTATATCTTTTCATGTGACAACACTGAAGAAATGACACTTTGCTACAATGTAAAGTAGTGAGTGTACAGCTTGTATAACAGTGTAAATTTGCTGTCCCCTCAAAATAACTCAACACACAGCCATTAATGTCTAAACCGCTGGCAACAAAAGTGAGTAGACCCCTAAGTAGCAGTCATTCGTCTATTTCCCAAAGACAACCTCTGGATTTGACGCCAAGCACGTGCACTGAACTTCTTTGGTCGACCATGGCGAGGCCTGTTCTGAGTGGAACCTGTCCTGTTAAACCACTGTATGGTCTTGGCCACCGTGTTGCAGCTCAGTTTCAGGGTCTTGGCAATCTTCTTATAGCCTAGGCCATCTTTATGTACAGAAACAATTATTTTTTTCAGATCCTCAGAGAGTTCTTTGCCATGAGGTGCCATGTTAAACTTTCAGTGATCAGTATGAGAGAGTGAGAGCGATGACACCAAATGTAACACACCTGCTCTCTATTCACACCTGAGACCTTGTAACACCAATGAGTCACATGACACCGGGGAGGGAAAATGGCTAATTGGCCCCAATTTGGACATTTTCACTTAGGGGTGTACTCACTTTTGTTGCCAGCGGGTTAGACAGTAATGGCTGTGTGTTGGGTTATTTTGAGGGGACAGCAAATTGACACTGTTATACAAGCTGTACACTCACTACTTTACATTGTAACAAAGTGTCATTTCTTCAGTGTTGTCACATAAAAAGATATAATAAAATATATACCAAAATGTGAGGGGAGTACTCACTTTTGTGAGATACTATATATACTGTACATATCATATATATTGTTAATAAAAAAGTAACCTTGGCATGGCTTTGCAGAAACATATATAAAAATACACATGGTACACTGGCATATAATGTAGTGTAACTTGTAATTTATTGTAAAAACAAATAGCATTAAGGCGTAATAAAAAGGGGACTTAAACTGGTTCTAAAGCCTAAAAATGTTTTATCTTAATGCATTCTTTGCATTAAGGTAAAAAATGTTTAGGCAACAGCATGCTCCCTCACCCCCCCCCTTTACTTACCTGAACCCTCATTCAATCCAGCACTGTGCACATCTGCAGCTCTTCTCTCCCCTCAGTTCCAGGTCTCGCTGGCTTTGCTGGGGCACTGGGAGCCAATAGCCATGCTATTGCACTATTTTCCAGGAGTGCAATAGCACCACAGCATCTTCAGTGATAGACTATATCTTAAAATGCGCATCCAGAAAAATGGAAAGTTGTATCAAATACTTATCGTAATTTTCCTTTCCTGACGCCAATACATAGCAGCATACATATGATATAGCTCCGCCCCTATATCCACCCACAGGATCTGTTTAGCTCTGACTGAGAGCTACCTCCCCCATTCTCCGAAAAAAGCACAAAGATCAGAGGGAGAGTTCATATGCTGCCATATATTGGCGTCAGGAAAGGAAAATTACGGTAAGTATTTGATACAATTTTCCATTTTCCTGACGCCAAACATGGCAGCATACATATGATACATAATGAGCTTTTGAGAGGGAGGGTTTAATGCTACAAACTTAGTCTTTAATTGACAATAGACATAAAAACTTGGATGGTTTTCCTCCCAAACTCTACTCCAGTCACCAGCAGAGTTATCGATGTGAACACGCTGAGATCCATTGCTAGAAAGACCCATGGTCTGTGAGGCCAGTAAGGAAATACTATGATGACTGTTAAATTCTCTGTCAATCTCCTCAGAAATTTCAGGATTAAAGAATTTGGAGGGAAGGCATAGGCCAGTTGCCCAACCCAAGGATGGGTCAAGGCATTTGTCCCCTCCGCTAGTGGATGAGGGCAGCGTGAGAGGAACCGGCTCACCTTGCAGATGGTTGATGAGGCAAAAACATCCATCTTGCGGACACCCCCACTCATGGATGATCTGTTTGAAAACTTCAGGGTGAAGGGACCATTTGTCAGGGTCCATGAATTGTCTGGATAGGCGATCTGCTTCCAAGTTCTGACAGCCTGGAAGATATATGGCCCTCAAATCTGGGCAATATTGTTGTGCCAATGTCATGATTGGTTCTACCTCTCTCAAGAGGGATTGGCTGGGTGTCCCGCCTTGTCGCTGTATGTAGGACACTGTTGCCATGTTGTCCAGATGGAGAAGGACTGGGCTACCCTGTATGTGAGGCAGCAAGGTGGCCAACGCCATGAATGCTGCTTGAAGTTCCAGAATATTGGAAACTAGGCCCTGAGTGGGAAATTCCCCTCTGCCCTGGATCTTGAGTTGTTCACAGGTGGCGCCCCACCCTGCTGCGCTGGCATCAGTGGTAACAATGATCCATGGCTGCGACCTTAATGGACGATGCCGTTTAGCGTTTGTTTTGTCTACCACCAGAGACTGTGGCGCCTCTGGCTGGTGATCCTGATTGGCTGGGCTAGATGAACTCTTCCACTGCATCAGGAAGCCTTGTTGGAAAACTCTGAGTTTCCAGTGAGCCCAGGGGATCATCGGAATACATGAAGCCATCATCCCAAGAGTAGGGATGAGCCAAACACCCCCCGGTTCGGTTCGCACCAGAACCTGCGAACGGACCGAAAATTCGTACGACTGTTAGAACCCCATTAACGTCTATGGGACTCGAACGTTCAAAATCAAAAGTGCTCATTTTAAAGGCTAATTTGCATGGTATTGTCCTAAAAAGGGTTTGGGGACCCAGATCCTGCCCCAGGGGACATGTATCAATTACCAAAAAAAGTTTTAAAAACGGACATTTTTTCCAGAGCAGTGATTTTAATTATGCTTAAAGTAAAAAAAAAAAAAAAAGTGAAATATTCCTTTAAATATCGTACCTGGGGGGTGTCTATAGTATGCCTGTAAAGTGGCACGTGTTTCCCGTGCTTAGAACAGTCCCAGCACAAAATGACATTTTTAAAGGAATAAAAGTAATTTAAAACTGCTTGCGGCTTTAATGTAATGTCGGGTCCTGGCAATATGGATGAAAATAAGTGAGACAAACGGCATGGGTACCCTCCAGTCCATTACCAGGCCCTTTGGGTCTTGTATGGATATTAAGAGGAACTTCGCACCCAAATTAAAAAAAAGAAAGGCATGGGGCCCCAGGCCCTCTGAACAGCAGTATACAGGCGGTGCAATCAAAACACGGAAAAGGAAAGGCGTGGGGCCCCAGGCCCTCTGAACAGCAGTATACAGGCAGTGCAAACAAGACAGGGACAACAGGTTTGTTGTTAAATAGAATCTGTTTGTAATTTTTGAACTAACGTGTTTAGCTCCAGCCAAAAAATCTATTTTAAGCTTTTGGAAAACATAGGGAAGGGTTATCACCCCTGTGACATTTGTTTTGCTGTCTGTGCTCCTCTTCAGAAGATTTCACCTCACTTTTTGTCCCAATGACAAATGTTTTTTGAAAATTTGGGGTTTTTAGTGAAACAAGTATTTGTGATAAAGCATCAGTGTAAAGGAGAAAAGTTCTTTCCCATATTAACTCTTACAGGAGAGAATTTCCCTTCCTATGGGTAGATTTCATCTCACTTCCTGTTGTCTCCTTCCGTTTGCAAGTAGGAGTCGTTTGTAAGTTGGATGTTTGAAAGTAGGGGCCTGCCCTATATACTCAGCAGAAATTTGGGCCTTAGGTGTTGTTGTGGCCACAACACTGTAAGCCCTCAAAGGGCCCTGCTGTGAAATATTAGATCAAGAATTGTAATTACATGCCCCTGTTGAACAGGGGCAGAAAAATTGGGCCTTTGGTGGTGGTGGTGGTGCCACAACACTGCAACCCCTCACAGATACTCTAGTTGGAGCGCAGGAACTAGCCCTGCTGCAAAGAATTGCATCAAAAGTTGTAATTACACACCCCTGTTAAACAGGGGCTGAAAAATTGGGCCTTAGGCACTGGTGCTGGTGCCACAACACTGCAACCCCTCACAGATACTCTAGTTGGAGCGCAGGAACTAGCCCTGTTGCAAAGAATTGCATCAAAAATTGTAATTACACGCCCCTGTTAAACAGGGGCTGAAAAATTGGGCCTTAGCCACTGGTGGCGGCGCCCAGAACCAAAAATGTTGTTACAAGCTATCAGCATGATCATTGAGGAGGAAGAGGATAATTATTCAGCATAACAGGATAGTCACTCAGCATCAGCATAGGCAGTCTTTGAAGGGATCTGACATTTAAAAAAAAATTATTCAGTTACATAAGCATCAGGTGCTTGGTAGCTGGTGGTGATCCAAGACTGATTCATTTTTATGAAGGTCAGTCGATCGACCGAGTCGGTGGACAGACGCACCCTGTGATCGGTTACAAAGCCTCCAGCAGCACTCAATGTGCGTTCCGAAAGAATGCTGGATGCAGAACAGGCCAGTAGCTCAATTGCATACTGTGCAAGCTCTGGCCAGTGAATCATCCTCAAGACCCAGTAACCCAGAGGATTTTCGGTGGGAAAGGTGTCCAAGTCAGATCTTGCCCCTAGGTATTCCTGCACCTCGTAAAACAGACGCTGGCGATGGTTGCTGGAACAGATCATACCTTAGGGCTGCGGACTAAAAAATTGTTTTGACGGCCACCTTCTCCACCGCTCCTTCTTTGACTGACCAAAGCCTCAGCAACACGTTGTCCAGAAAAAGGAGTTTGTAACCTCCCAGTCTCTGGAAACGCATTGCAAAGACCTTTCTGCAAGGCCTCCCGAAGATGTTTCATCCTCTGCTCCCTCTGTGACGTCAAGATAAGGTCCGCAACCTTAACCTTGTAACATGGATCAAGGAGGGTTGCCAACCAGTATTGTTCCTTCTCCTTGATACCACGAATACGAGGATCCTTCCGCAGGCTTTGCAGGATCAGGGAGGCCATGCAGAGTAGGTTTGCTGAGGCATTCGGTCCGGAGTCCTCTGGGTCACTAAGGACGACATGATCCGCAGCCACCTCCTCCCAGCCACCTACAAGTCCACGTGTTTCTTGGGACTGTAAATGATCCCTTAAAGACTGCTGCTGATGCTGAGTGCCAGGCTCCACCTCCATACTGACACAATCCTCCTCCTCCTCTTCCTGTGTGATCAGCGGGCACGCAGGAACACTGTCTGGATAAAGGGGGCCTTGAGAGCTAAGGAAGTCCTCCTCTTCCTGCCTCTGTTCTGCCTCAAGTGCCCTGTCCATTATTCCACGCAGCGTGTGCTCCAACAGGTGGACAAGGGGGACAGTGTCACTGATGCATGCACTGTCACTGCTCACCATCCTCGTGGCCTCCTCAAATGGTGACAGGACAGTGCATGCATCCCTGATCATGGCCCACTGGCGTGGGGAAAAAAAAACAAGCTCCCCTGACCCTGTCCTGGTGCCATAGTCCCACAGGTACTCATTGATAGCCCTCTGCTGCATGTGCAGCCGCTGCAGCATGACCAATGTTGAGTTCCACCTGGTGGGCATGTCACAGATTAGGCGGTTCTTGGGCAGGTTAAATTCCTTTTGGAGGTCTGCCAGCCGAGCACTGGTATTATATGACCGGCGGAAATGCACACAGACTTTCCTGGCCTGCCTCAGGACATCCTGTAAGCCCGGGTACCTGCCCAAGAACCGCTGCACCACCAAGTTGAGGACGTGAGCCAAACAGGGCATATGGGTCAGTTGTCCCTGTCGGAGGGCAGAGAGGAGGTTGGTGCCATTGTTGCAAACCACCATTCCTGCCTTAAGTTGGCGTGGCGTCAACCACCTCTGAACCTGCCTCTGCAGAGCTGACAGAACCTCTGCCCCAGTGTGGCTCCTGTCCCTCAAGCACACCAGCTCAAGCACCGCATGGCATCTTTTGGCCTGCGTACTTGCATAGCCCCTTGAACGCCTACGGAGCACCGCTGGTTCCGAGGACAAAGCACAGGAAGAGGCCATGGAGGAAGAAGAGGAAGGGGTGGAGGAGAGAGGCGTGTCAGAATCACTAGTAGTGGCATTTTGGAGGTGTGGTGGCGGAACAACCTCCAACACTACTGCACCTTGTCCTGCATCCTTCC